>NW_019154103.1:19798690-19865710 GCF_002288905.1 Enhydra lutris kenyoni
TTCTTTTTTTAATTGTTTCTTTCTTTCTTTTTTTTTTTTCTTCTTTCTGAACCTCTTTTTATCCCCTTTCTCCCCCCTCACGATTTGGGATCTCTTCTGATTTGGCTAAAGCATATTTTCCTGGGGTTGTTGCCACCCTTTTAGTATTTCACTTGCTCCTTCATATACTCTTATCTGGACAAAATGACAAGGCGGAAAAATTCACCACAAAAAAAAGAACAAGAGGCAGTACCAAACAAAGGCTAGGGACCTAATCAATACAGACATTGGTAATATGTCAGATCTAGAGTTCAGAATGACGATTCTCAAGGTTCTAGCCGGGCTCGAAAAAGGAATGGAAGATATTAGAGAAACCCTCTCCGGAGAGATAAAAGCCCTTTCTGGAGAAATAAAAGAACTAAAATCTAACCAAGTTGAAATCAAAAAAGCTATTAATGAGGTGCAATCAAAAATGGAGGCTCTCACTGCTAGGATAAATGAGGCAGAAGAAAGAATTAGTGATAAAGAAGACCAAATGACAGAGAATAAAGAAGCTGAGCAAAAGAGGGACAAACAGCTACTGGACCATGAGGGGAGAATTTGAGAGATAAGTGACACCATAAGACGAAACAACATTAGAATAATTGGGATTCCAGAAGAAGAGGAAACAGAGAGGGGAGCAGAAGGTATATTGGAGAGAATTATTGGAGAGAATTTCCCCAATATGGCAAAGGGAACAAGCATCAAAATCCAGAAGGTTCAGAGAACCCCCCTCAAAATCAATAAGAATAGGTCCACACCCCGTCACCTAATAGTAAAATTTACAAGTCTTAGTGACAAAGAGAAGATCCTGAAAGCAGCCCGGGAAAAGAAGTCTGTAACGTACAACGGTAAAAATATTAGATTGGCAGCAGACTTACCCACAGAGACCTGGCAGGCCAGAAAGAGCTGGCATGATATATTCAGAGTACTAAACGAGAAAAACATGCAGCCAAGAATACTATATCCAGCTAGGCTATCATTGAAAATAGAAGGAGAGATTAAAAGCTTCCAGGACAAACAAAAACTGAAAGAATTTGCAAATACCAAACCAGCTCTACAGCAAATATTGAAAGGGGTCCTCTAAGCAAAGAGACATCCTAAAAGTAGTAGATCAGAAAGAAACAGAGACAATATACAATAACAGTCACCTTACAGGCAATACAATGGCACTAAATTCATATCTCTCAATACTTACCCTGAATGTTAATGGGCTAAATGCCCCAATCAAAAGACACAGGGTATCAGAATGGATAAAAAAACAAAACCCATCTATATGTTGCCTACAAGAAACTCATCTTAAACCTGAAGGCACCTCCAGATTTAAAGTGAGGGGGTGGAAAAGAATTTACCATGCTAATGGACATCAGAAAAAAGCAGGAGTGGCAATCCTTATATCAGATCAATTAGATTTTAAGCCAAAGACTATAATAAGAGATGAGGAAGGACACTATATCATACTCAAAGGAACTGTCCAACAAGAAGATCTAACAATTTTAAATATCTATGCCCCTAACATGGGAGCAGCCAACTATATAAACCAATTAATAACAAAATCAAAGAAACACATCGACAATAATACAATAATCGTAGGGGACTTTAACACTCCCCTCACTGAAATGGACAGATCATCCAAGCAAAAGATCAACAAGGAAATCAAGGCCTTAAATGACACACTGGACCAGATGGACATCACAGATATATTCAGAACATTTCATCCCAAAGCAACAGAATACACATTCTTCTCTAGTGCACATGGAACATTCTCCAGAATAGATCATATTCTCAGTCCTAAATCAGGTCTCAATCGTTATCAAAAGATTGGAATCATTCCCTGCATATTTTCAGACCACAATGCTCTGAAGCTAGAACTCAATCACAAGAGGAAATTTGGAAAGAACCCAAATACATGGAGACTAAACAGCATCCTTCTAAAGAATGAATGGGTCAACCAGGAAATTAAAGAAGAGTTGAAAAAATTCATGGAAACAAATGATAATGAAAACAGAACGGTTCAAAATCTGTGGGACACAACAAAGGCAGTCCTGAGAGGAAAATATATAGCGGTACAAGCCTTTCTCAAGAAACAAGAAAGGTCTCAGGTACACAACCTAACCCTACACCTAAAAGAGCTAGAGAAAGAACAAGAAAGAAACCCTAAACCCAGCAGGAGAAGAGAAATCATAAAGATCAGAGCAGAAATCAATGAAATAGAAACCAAAAAAACAATAGAACAAATCAACGAAACTAGGAGCTGGTTCTTTGAAAGAATTAATAAGATCGATAAACCCCTGGCCAGACTTATCAAAAAGAAAAGAGAAAGGACCCAAATAAATAAAATCATGAATGAAAGAGGAGAGATCACAACTAACACTAAAGAAATACAGACAATTATAAGAACATACTATGAGCAACTCTACGCCAACAAATTTGACAATCTGGAAGAAATGGATGCATTCCTAGAGACATATAAACTACCACAACTGAACCAGGAAGAAATAGAAAGCCTAAACAGACCCATAACCAGTAAGGAGATTGAGACAGTCATCAAAAATCTCCAAACAAACAAAAGCCCAGGGCCAGATGGCTTCCCGGGGGAATTCTACCAAACATTTAAAGAACTAATTCCTATTCTCCTGAAACTGTTCCAAAAAATAGAAATGGAAGGAAAACTTCCAAACTCATTTTATGAGGCCAGCATCACCTTGATCCCAAAACCAGACAAGGATCCCATCAAAAAAGAGAACTACAGACCAATATCCTTGATGAACACAGATGCAAAAATTCTCGCCAAAATACTAGCCAAAAGGATTCAACAGTACATTAAAAGGATTATTCATCACGACCAAGTGGGATTTATTCCAGGGCTGCAAGGTTGGTTCAACATCCGCAAATCAATCAATGTGATACAACACATTAATAAAAGAAAGAACAAGAACCATATGATACTCTCCATAGATGCTGAAAAAGCATTTGACAAAATACAGCATCCCTTCCTGATCAAAACTCTTCAAAGTGTAGGGATAGAGGGCACATACCTCAATATTATCAAAGCCATCTATGAAAAACCCACCACAAATATCATTCTCAATGGAGAAAAACTGAAAGCTTTTCCGCTAAGGTCGGGAACACGGCAGGGATGTCCGTTATCACCACTGCTATTCAACATAGTACTAGAAGTCCTAGCCTCAGCAATCAGACAACAAAAGGAAATTAAAGGCATCCAAATTGGCAAAGAAGAAGTCAAACTCTCACTCTTCGCAGATGATATGATACTATATGTGGAAAACCCAAAAGACTCCACTCCAAAACTGCTAGAACTTGTACAGGAATTCAGTAAAGTGTCAGGATATAAAATCAATGCCCAGAAATCAGTTGCATTTCTCTACACCAACAACAAGACAGAAGAAAGAGAAATTAAGGAGTCAATCCCATTTACAATTGCACCCAAAACTATAAGATACCTAGGAATAAATCTAACCAAAGAGACTAAGAATCTATACACAGAAAACTATAAAGTACTCATGAAAGAAATTGAGGAAGACACAAAGAAATGGAAAAATGCTCCATGCTCCTGGATTGGAAGAATAAATATTGTGAAAATGTCTATGCTACCTAAAGCAATCTACACATTTAATGCAATTCCTATCAAAGTACCATCCATTTTTTTCAAAGAAATGGAACAAATAATCCTAAAATTTATATGGAACCAGAAAAGACCTTGAATAGCCAAAGCAATATTGAAAAAGAAAGCCAAAGTTGGTGGCATCACAATTCCGGACTTCAAGCTCTATTACAAAGCTGTCGTCATCAAGACAGCATGGTACTGGCACAAAAACAGACACATAGATCAATGGAACAGAATAGAGAGCCCAGAAATAGACCCTCAACTCTATGGTCAACTCATCTTCGACAAAGCAGGAAAGAATATCCAATGGAAAAAAGACAGCCTCTTCAACAAATGGAGTTGGGAAAATTGGACAGCCACATGCAGAAAAATGAAATTGGATCATTTCCTTACACCACACACGAAAATAGACTCAAAATGGATGAAGGATCTCAATGTGAGAAAGGAATCCATCAAAATCCTTGAGGAGAACACAGGCAGCAACCTCTTCGACCTCAGCCGCAGCAACATCTTCCTAGGAACATCGCCAAAGGCAAGGGAAGCAAGGGCAAAAATGAACTATTGGGATTTTATCAAGATCAAAAGCTTTTGCACAGCAAAGGAAACAGTTAACAAAACCAAAAGACAACTGACAGAATGGGAGAAGATATTTGCAAATGACATATCGGATAAAGGGCTAGTGTCCAAAATCTATAAAGAACTTAGCAAACTCAACACCCAAAGAACAAATAATCCAATCAAGAAATGGGCAGAGGACATGAACAGACATTTCTGCAAAGAAGACATCCAGATGGCCAACAGACACATGAAAAAGTGCTCCACATCACTCGGCATCAGGGAAATACAAATCAAAACCACAATGAGATACCACCTCACACCAGTCAGAATGGCTAAAATTAACAAGTCAGGAAATGACAGATGCTGGCGAGGATGCGGAGAAAAGGGAACCCTCCTACACTGTTGGTGGGAATGCAAGCTGGTGCAACCACTCTGGAAAACAGCATGGAGGTTCCTCAAAATGTTGAAAATAGAACTACCCTATGACCCAGCAATTGCACTGCTGGGTATTTACCCTAAAGATACAAACGTAGTGATCTGAAGGGGCATATGCACCCGAATGTTTATAGCAGCAGTGTCTACAATAGCCAAACTATGGAAAGAACCTAGATGTCCATCAACAGACGAATGGATAAAGAAGATGTGGTATATATACACAATGGAATACTATGCAGCCATCAAAAGAAATGAAATCTTGCCATTTGCGACGACGTGGATGGAACTAGAGGGTATCATGCTTAGCGAAATAAGTCAATCGGAGAAAGACAACTATCATATGATCTCCCTGATATGAGGGAGAGGAGATGCAACATAGGGGGTTAAGGGGGTAGGAGAAGAGTAAATGAAACAAGATGGGATTGGGAGGGAGACAAACCATAAGTGACTCTTAATCTCACAAAACAAACTGAGGGTTGCTGGGGGGAGGGGGGTTTGGGGGGGTGGGATTATGGACATTGGGGAGGGTATGTGCTATGATAAGTGCTGTGAAGTGTGTAAACCTGGCGATTCACAGACCTGTACCCCTGGGGATAAAAATATATTATATGTTTATAAAAAATAAAATTAAAAAAAAAAAAAAAAGTCTCTGCCTTCGGCTCAGGTCATGATCCCAGGGTCCTGAGATCGACCCCACATTGGGCTCTCTGCTCAGCGGGGAACATGCTTCCTCCTATCTCTCTCTGCCTGCCTCTTAGCCTACTTGTAATCTCTATATGTCAAATAAATAAATAAAATTTTTAAAAAGTAGGGAAATAAAATAACAATAATAATAACTGTTTTGACTTAAAGAATGTTAGATTCATGGGGTGCCTGGGTGGCTCAGTGGGTTAAAGCCTCTGCCTTCAGCTCAGGTCATGATCTCAGGGTCCTGGGATCGAGTCCTGCATCAGGCTCTCTGCTCAGCAGGGAGCCACTTCCTCCTCTCTCTCTCTCTTTGCCTGCCTCTCTGTCAACTTGTAAAATAAATAAAATATTAAAAAAAAAAAAGAATGTTAGATTCAAAATAATAAAAAAATTAAAATATAAAATCAATTTATTTGCAGCTACAATCAGATTCCTTAAATAGGCAGAAAAGTAACATTTTGCTTAGTTACATTAATTATACAATTAAAGCTACACAGTTCATATGCTCTTATTTTAGAAATTGTTCTCTTACCTGAAATTATCTTTGTATAAATTTATAGCTGCAAACGTCTGGATTTTTTTTTTTTTTTTTTTTTTTTTTTTGTAGCTTACAAACTGACGAGCAGGCACCAAATTTCAATTCTGATTTCAAATTAAATTTTCTCACACCAAAGTTATCTTGGGTAGATAAATCTGTAGACTACAAAGAAGAGAAATAAAAAATCAACAGTGATAACAACTAAGGTCCCTGGGTGGCTCAGTCGTTAAGTGTCTGCCTTCAGCTCAGGTCATGATCCCAGGATCCTGGGATCGAGCCCCAAGTCAGGCTCCCTGCTCAGCAGAAGCCTTCTTCTCCCTCTCCTACTCCCCCTGCTTGTGTTCCCTCTCTCACTGTCTCTCTCTCTGTCAAATAAATAAATAAAGTCTTAAAAAAAAATTATGGTGACAACTAATCTGGACCAATAGAAAGGGATAAAAAAAGACATCCAAGGGGAAAAAATTAAGTTAAAAAAGAACAAAAACCGTTTCAAGATATGACCAAGCAAAAACAAACAAGAATTCAGATTAGTGAAAAGAAAGATCACCATCTTTATCACACAGGATTTGAGTGGAAGCACATTCAAACAAGGCAGAACCAGCCACCACCAACTGTACATGCAACCCCCAAGCCATGCACTTCATATGACATAAAAGAAATAGAAAAGGCGGCTCTTGCTCTAAAGAATATAATTTAAACCAAACCTAAGATACACGAGTCATTAGAGAACCAAATGCTGAACTAAGGATAATGAGTACAACTGCAAGATATGTTTCAAGGAAAGAAGTATGGTGTGAGGTAATGAGGAGATACCAGAAGACAGGATTTAAGAATGGAGGGAAGAAGGAAAACTGCTCCAGTCAGAACAACTGCATTAGCTAAGACAGAGAAATAGGAATGAACGTGGCATGCGGAGGATTCAAGGAGAAATGTGGGCTCAGTGAAGCAGAAGAGACTTGCTGAAAACAGAAGAAAATGAAGATCACTGGACAAATGAGAACACTAGACTACAGAAGACGGTAAAAGTCAGTCATACAGGGATGCCTGGGTGGCTCAGTCAGTTAAACGCCTGCCTTTGGCTCAGGTCATGATCCCAGAGTCCTGGGGTCAGGTCTCACATTGGGCTCCTTGCTCAGTGGGGAGCCTGCTTCTCCCTCTGCCTGCCTTCCCCCGCCCCCACCGCTTGTGCATGCTCTCTCTCTCCAACAAATAAATAAAATCTTAAAAAAAAAAAGTCATTAAGAAAAAAAAAAGACACACAGACAGGTGTAGACTTAAATACAGCAGCAAAAAACAGAGCTGTTAAATGCCTCTACATAAGGTATTTTTAAAGACCACAATAAATAAACTCCACTCTTTCCTTGGTAACCAACTAATAATGTTCAACACCCTTCCATATCCCCAGATGTCTCCACCTGTAATGGCAATTACCCTTGCTGCAGTGGGATCTTCTATTCCTCCCCTCCTATTCCTTCTTCATTTGATTTGGCATTTAGCCTAAGAGGCTAGCACTTAGGCCCTCCCTCTACACCTAACAATTACACAACGAGAAATATACAGATACAGAAATAGACAATATAGATACATAGAGACAGATCAGTTTTAGGGGATTAACTAATTTTTGAAAAGACAAAATAATCTGCCCCTTTCTAGCTCTAAAAACTTCTTTCTATTTTGGGAGATGGAGTGGAGAAGAGAGAGGCTCATTCATTTACTTTCTAAACATAGCTTTCCTATGTACCAACCTACCAGGTATCCTCAAACTCACTTCCATTCATAGAGCAAAAACCTACAAACAAAAATGATACACCTCTCTTTGGGACACTTCCCTCTATTGCAAGCATTTCCAACATTTCAAAGAAAAATCTAGCTCTTTTACAAGTGTCCTCAATGTTATTCCACAGCCCCACCCACTTTCCCCAGATAATTTGTATTTTTTCTCCTCAATTTTGAGTCTTTTTTTTTTTAAGATTTTATTTATTTATTTGACAGAGAGAGATCACAAGTAGGCAGAGAGGCAGGCAGAGAGAGAGAGAGAGAGAGAGAGAGGAGGAGGAGGAAGCAGGCTCCCTGCAGAGCAGAGAGCCTGATGTGGGGCTCGATCCCAGGACCCTGGGATCATGACCTGAGCTGAAGGAAGAGGCTTTAACCCACTGAGCCACCCAGGTGCCCCATGTCATTTTTTTTTTCAATAAGAGCACTTATTTTGTGCATTTTCTTTTTCTTTTTTTTTTTTTTTGAAGATTTTATTTATTTATTTATTTGAGAGAGAGTGAGAGAGAGAGAGAGCACAAGTAGGGGAAGGGGCAGAGGGAGAAGCAGACTCCCTGCTGAGTGGGGAGCCAGATGCAGGGCTTGATCCCAGAACTCCAGGATCATGACCTGAGACAAAGGAAGACACTTAACTGACTGAGCCACCCAGAAACCTCAGTTCGTACTTTCAACTCAGTGAAAGGATTTCTACTACCAAACTAAAAGGGTCTTTATGCAACATAGCAAGCATAAAAAGTAGCAACAACTGCACTTAAAAAAAAGATAAAAAGTGACACACATGCCAAAATGATAAATCTCAAAAGTAACAAATGCAGGTGGGTGAATTACTATGTCCTACATGCCCCAGCTAAAGCTATGGAACCTTAAGTTACATTCTGTTGTGTAGATACAAAGACTCCACAAAGCAAAAAAACCCAACAATATAAATAATAATAACAATAATAACAATGGAAGTTAACTACAGAAAAGCAAACTATGGTACGTTTAAATCTAATAACAAAAATCTAAAGGTGTTTGATGATCTATAGTTTGGCATTAACAACCTACACCATCACACCCTTCTTCTGAAATGAACTGGTAAAAGCAATTACTAAGTAAAAATAGACTCCAATTACCTATTACTTAGGATTCTAGACACTTACCTTTTACCTATTATCTTCTTTCTTCTTTTTGAATTTCAGATTGTTCCTTAACCATTAGTCATCTAAATTAAGCAAAATATGAGAGTTAGGCAAATAAAAAGCATGATAAACAGCCCAAAGCTCAGTGAATTTATTAACACATCAGATTCAGGTTTAATTTTCACAATCACAATTTAAAACACAAGAAATAATTAGGTACAATTTTTCATCTTTTTTTCCTAAAATTTCCAAATCGGTCTGTGTTCCCATAGCCTCAGATAATAAAATAAACTTCCATAAGCAATCAGAAAAAGTTCCAAAAAACATTCCAGAAACTCAAAATACATAAACTTCAATATAAAAAAAAAAAATGAGCCAAAAATGGGTATCAACTATTTCTATGCTACTTTGTTATGAATCAAGGACAATCAACAGTACTTATTTACTCCCTATTTGCAGCCTAACTACACTAAAGTGAACCTGTTTTAAACCATAAAAAGAATTATAGATATGTAAAATGTTGACCACATCATGTAACTAGATTAATTTATAATCTATTGAAAAGAGAGAAAACTTTCCTTAAATGTCAAAAACCCAGCTAAATAACCATCTGAAATATTAACACAAATTCTACATAATATAATCCTAAGTATCTTTTGATGGGATCTCTGGAATAAATTCTGTCAAACAAAATTAATCTAGAATGCTTCATGGAGAGAATGGAAGCAGTTCCAAAACACTGAATAAAAAAATAGCAATGCCGGGGCACGTGGGTGGCTCAGTGGGTTAAGCCTCTCCCTTCAGCTCAGGTCATGATCTCAGGGTCCTCGGATCGAGCCCCACATCAGGCTCTCTGCCCAGCAGGGAGCCCGCTCCCCCCCCCCCCCCCCCGCCTACTTGTGATCTCTCTCTCTCTCTCTCACTGTCAAATAAATAAATAAAATCTTTAAAAAAACATTTAAAAAAATAGCAATGCCACTTAAACTAGGAAATGAACAAAATTTACACGAAGCAGGTGGGGATGGACAAAAAAGAGAAAGTGAGCTTACTGGACTAAAACATGCACTGGCAATATACTTAAATAGAATGGTTAGTTCCAGAGAAAAGGGTCCAACTGTTAAGGAAAAGAGGACCTTTCTACCATCTTTCTATGCTGCCATAATGGTGCATGTGAATGTACTGGCAGATGTTAAGTTCATTAACAACGCGGAAAAGCGAGGCAACCACCAGGTTCTTACTAGGCCATGCTCCAAAGTCATCAGCCAGTTTCTAAACCAAAATGCTGAAGCATGGTGACAGTGGCAAATTTGAAATCACTGATGGTCACAGACCTGGAAAAATTGCTGTGAGCCCAGGGGCAGGTTAAACAAGTATGGAGCGATCAGCCCCAGGTTTGATATACAACTCAATGATGTAGAAGAATGGCAAAATAATCTGCTCCCATCCTGCCAGACGGGTTTCACTGTGCTGACCACCTCAGCTGGCATGACGGACCATGAAGAAGCAAGATGAAAATACAAAGGAGGGAAAATCCTGGGATTTTTTTTTTTCCTAGGGATGTAATACTTACATGCAAATAAAATGCCTCAATGGAAAAAACAGAACTTTGATCCAAATAATGTTTAAGGAAGTACAATAAAAGTTAAAACAAGGTTACCCTTGTTTGGAGGGAAGGTAAAATGAAAGTGAAAAAACTGACTCTATTCATTACACTAACTTTTTTAAGCCGCAAACCACCCTGATGGTAATTAGTCACTTCAACTCTGTTCTTAAAAAACACCCCAGGTTTTGTCAGCCCCTTCGCTCTGCCATACCCACCCACCAAGCCAAAACTTGAACATGTTCAGAATGTGCTTAGGAATCAGATACATCTAGGTTCAAATACAATCGGAATTTGGACACCTTACTTCACTACTCTAAGCCTATTTCCTCACTGGTAAAGTGAAGATTATATCACTTACTTGATAGCCACATAAATGGAGTGCCTGAACGTAAGACACAGTTGACCCTCACACAACATGGGCTTGAGGTCCACTTATACATGGATTTTTTTCAACCCTCTGAATAACTTCACTACTTTTTTTTTTCTATTTCTAATCCACATGGTTACTACAAACTTTCTCTACACATTTACAATCCCCAATCCCGCCTTCCTTAATCTCTCAAGTAGTAACCTTCTTGCCAGTGTTCTTCAAAAGATGGCTATCATCACACACAAGTACCCTCTTTCAATTACGTGAAAAACATTCCAGGGCAAATCCTGTAAAAGAGACCACTCCAGCCTCTGAACCAATGGAACATTAGTTGAGTTATTCAGTTTAAACTTAATCAATAATTTTTACCATGCTATATCGATATGCCCTGTCTCTCAAGTTAATAAAACCCTAAACAATTGTATTGTATCTTTGGAGTTCCTTACATGTTCAACACTAGAGTAATATGTACTCAATAAATGGCTGATTGTCCAGCTTCCAAAGCCTACTCTAAACATTCAGCTTCCCCACTGCCAAAGGCAGTAATTCTCAATTTGCTAAACTGAGAAAGGAAGACTCTCTTTTTGAGTATCAGCTCACACAACTTTTTTTCACTGTCCCCCACTACTTTCCACTTTACATTTTTGCCTCTCTTATTCAGCCTGTTCACACTGCTTCTATCTACTCAAATGGTACATATAACTGAAAGCCAAATTCAAGCGTCAAGCATAATGCCTTCCCAGATGAATCTACCTAGTCTCAACTTCTAACACTTTCAATTTAAACCAACATTTCCAAAAAGCATTCCAAGAAATAATAACATGCTTAAAGGTATTAACACACCATCTAGTAATTTTGTGAATATTTCACATTATATATCTCACTCTCTTCTAAAGTAATTCTAAATGTATATGAGCACTCTAAAAGCTCTGAGGAGTCCTAAAGATCCAAAGATAGTTTAACCTAGCATTTGTAAAACTTATGTTACTATGGAATATTTATGTTAATGAATGGCAATTAACATTTTGAAGCCACATCAGCATTTTCCAAAGTGTAATTTGGGATGTTCTGATTTTCTTTTTGTATGTTTGGCATTTAACTATATTTTTAATGTCTTTTATACTGTTATTAAATTTACAGGGGTGTGAGTGTGTTTGTTTCCCACAACTACACTGGAAGTTCCTTAGGAGCAAAGACTACTTCTATTATTCTCTTTTATTTCCTGCAGTGTCTAGTACATTGCAGATAATCAACAAATATTCACAGAATCACAGCGGGTAAAGACAACACTGAATTTCTTCCACATAGTCACTAACTTCACATTTAGCCTCCCTCTCCTAAAGCAGAATATAGTGCTGCGGGTATACTGGACATTAAAAGAACTATAAAGAATCAAAATCTATCCCAAGACCTTTCAATTGAAGATCTTTCTAAACTACAGTTAAGTATCTCACAAAAGCAAGCAATCTCTAACATACAAATCTTTGACTGATGGTTTAAATGTACATGTAATAAAGTGCCTACCCTCAATGCAACACATACATAGGCATGAACAAACATAAAGATACACACAAACACACCTCAAAAGTACCTTTTCAGATAATGATTAGCAAAAATGTTTTATGTCCAGAAAAGAGTGACAAAAATAATGAAGTAACCTGCAATTATATAATTAGCAAACGAAATTGGGAAAGCTTTGGGGAGGGGGGACTGGAGGAGGAGGAGGCGAAAAGGGTTGTTGAAAAGGAGAGATTACTCACATAAAAATAAAGAGAAAGGGAACAATGAATGATTAAAAATAGAGGGAGACAGACCTCAGCTCAAAATAAGAACTTTTAATAATCAGGCATGGCAAATGTGGAATGGGCTACTCAAAGGAAGTACATGCCCATCACTAGAGATTAAAAAGCACAGACTGGACCATTCACTTGGGAGGAATGTTGTAGGATGAACGGAATGTCAGATGGGTACTAGGACTAGAAGCCCCTTAGATTCTTCCAGTGCTATGTCTCTGGGGTCTTAAAATACCCATCTTCCTCCAAATCACTGCAGCACCTGCTTGCACTGACATGCCAAAGAGAAAGAGAGGGGGAAAAAGATGTGTTCCTGTCATTCTGACTGGGAACTGAGAATACAAGCCCTGTGAAAACAAAGCCAAAGAGAGTAAACATAGTTCACAGAAATAGCAGCAACACCACAGATAAAGCTGGACATATCTTCACAAATCTAAAAGTCAGCTAACAATGTTTCTATGGTGAAATGATTTCCACACTCCAAATTAACTCAAAACAAGTTTTTGAATCATAACCTGATCACTACGTAGCTTACCTACATTATCTCCCATGCTATAAGGCTGCAATGCCAGGTATGTTAGCTTTGTTTCCCTAGAGTTTAAGTTCCTTGTGATCAGGAACTATTGTTCATATATTTGAATCCTCACAAAGAGCTTTAACACATTTCTTGATTAAGAATTTGTCTACATTAAGAGTTGAAGCTCATCAGAATGTCATAAAATGTTATTATCAACTAGGGACAGAGAACTGTAGTGAGTTTAGGGCACAGACTACTAAAGTTAAAGTCCTGCTCAGACTGGGTCCCTGTGTAGTCTTGGGTAAATTATTTAACCTGCCCAAGTCTCAGTTTTCCTATCTGCAAAATAGTCAAAGTAAGGATTACAGAAAGTATTAGAATTGAGTTGATTTTATGTTAGGTTACAGCAACTCCCTTTTCCTGTCAAAATATTCACATGACTAACGTGATGAACAAATTATATATCTGAAACTATGATAATGAAATGAGAACTTGGCTTTGGGACAGAAATCGGCTTCTTCCAGAACTCTCCAAAGTAGCTCAACAGTCAAGTGGGAGCAATGATTTTCCTGCAGTCAAACAATGATATTCTGAACCTGTCAATTAACCGAACTCATCACACAGCTCAGTATGTCTTCCCTTAGGAGCCTGTTCGGTTTCTCTCCTTTGCACTCCGCGGACAAGATGCACCTAAGCTCTTCCTAGAACATGAAACTGACTAGGCCCCGTTCCTCACTCCACCCGAGCACGATAAACCCTTCCTGCACTGACAGTAAGATGAGGCAGGCTAGAAATTTCTTTGGGGAAATGTATTCGAGGAGCCCCCCGAATCCACACTGCACCTGAGACGGTCCAGCCAGAGGCCCCACAAAGAACCGCCCCACCTAACTTAAGTGACAGACGCGCTGCCACCTCATCATTGCCCAGTTCACGGTCCTAATACTCGGCCATGGTTGCACGGCACAAAATAACCAGCCCTGGCCCCTGACCCTCTCTCTCTGTAGGTACCATTTCAACCGCGTATTGGCTCCAACTTCTGCAAAAGCTTCAGCGACCCTAACCCACCTGGGACAGATGCTTCTCCTCCAAACGCCAAGGCTGGAATCCGAGCGCATGCGCATTCACCAAACATCGTTCACGTGACTGCAAGTGACCGAGTTTTTCGTTCGCTCGGTATTTGCTTAAAAGGTCTTAACGTGAGTTAAGGCCGGGAATTCCCCCCTTTGCGCATGTGCTTACGCCCAGCCTGCTGGGAATTGTAGTTCTGTGGGAAAAGCGCTAGGAGAATGTGATCCCCGCCCTCTTTCCAGAGGCGTTCCTAGAAGCAGGCGGCGGGCGGAGCGCCGAGGGTTTCTGAACGGCTCCTTGCGATGCTGCTCCTCTGGGTGTCGGTGGTCGCAACCTCGGCGCTGGCAGCACCAGACCCCCGGGCAGGTGGACAGAGACGAGGAGCTGCTCGGGTTTGGTCCGCTGCACCCAACGTGGTGCTAGTCGTGAGCGACTCCTTCGTAAGTACCGAGAAGCAAGAAAGTGGGTGTCCCACTCCAGACTAGCAACCGGCCCCCAGCTTTTCCTGTGCTGCAGGCTTTAAGGAGCAGAATCTGAGACTGCCAAACTTATCCTATCCCGATGCAAAGTAAAAAATGCATTTTATTTCGAGGCCCCGCATACACCCGTAAACTACGTACATATAAAACAATAATCTAATAAATACAATGTATCTGACAGCACCTTTGCATTTTTTTTTTTTAATGCTGACCTCGACCCACTAATTTTATCACTACTGATGCACTTTAAATCTGTACCCCGGTTTGAGTCTATTGTGGGGGAAAATAACATTCTGCGTCTTCATAAAAGCATGTTAGCTTCCCAGGGGTCATTTCCCACTTCAGATTTACAGGAATTCATGTTTGGGTGAGAAACGAAGAAAGTTAACAATCACTCAGGTATCTGATAATCCTGTTAGTGCTGATTTAAGTGCGTTAGTTGATGTAATTTGATTCACTCCCTCAGGTTCCAAGTGAATTGTGTGGGTGTGTTATTGTGGTTTAATCACAAACTTGAACAGGCTTTGGAACTTTGCCAAGACGTCATCCGAAAGAATACTTGTGTCTACATTACCTGAAACTTCTAGTATTATCCGTGATTTAAACACTACTACTTAGACAAATGTTCTGTTATGAGTTAAAATACTAGTTTATTACCACTGGATGTTACTTCGGTCACATAGATTGTTGGTGTTAAGCATGTCTGCACCAAAAGAGTACAAATCACTGTGTTCTATTGCCTTTCTCATTGATTAACCTGTGATGATTAAAGTTAGGATATGCCCATCGGACTTGTTGAGAAAATTATTCAAAGTAATCTTTACAATTATCTAAATTAAGGGAACAAACAGTATTGGAGATCAACATGAAAAATTTTCTTAGGGGGTGCTCCTGAGATCAAAGGGAAAGGAAGGAAGGAAGGATTGTGCAAAGAGAGAGAAATTAAGTTTTGTCACTATCTCAATAGAAGCCTCCCAGCTGACTTTATGGGTAATTCTCAAACCAGTTTGATGCTTCAGAACTGTTTCCATTTGGGGTGAGGGGGCTAGGGCTTTATACTTAATGTTGGATGGCCATTAGTTGTGCACCGCTCCCAGAAAGAGGCAGGATTTTGGGCAAGGCAACTCTCATTAGTGGAGGCATTCTTTCATCCCTAAAGGTAATTTGGGTGGTGTATCAAAGCATCCTAGGAACTTCCAAAGATGACTGAAATATTTTGAGAGGTTTGTTTGTTTGTTTTTCAGTATAGTATGAATACATAGGTTTTTATATATTTGTGTTTAAATGCTTTGCAATCATTTTACTTATTGATGTTAAAAAATGTCCCATTTTGGTTAGTGAAAGACCCTCCAGGTTGTTCCTAAGTTTTTTTTAATCCATTCCTAATAATCTTCAGCAGCTTACTTTGATAGACTTCCCTGTCCATCTTGTGTATTTCTTGTCCTATCCTGTGTTTTGACTATAATCTAGGTGTTCCGATTTTTCATTGCTTTTAGACCCTTTCAATGGACAGATCTAGAAAGTACATATATTAGAAAGAAAAAGAAAACCTGAGATCATGTTGATAGTTTCAACTCAAATTTAAGATTACGGGGTTATTAATACTTTGATTTTTGCTCTTGTATCTCTTTTACACCAAATATTTTGGTTGCTAACTATAGTAACATGATTGGTTTCTTTATCCATATATATGGATAAATATATATATGGATATATATATGTTAAATATATAATGTATATACATTCTATATTTTATACATATTTGGATAAATATATATAGTATTTAAACATATATGTAGCAACTTAGGGCCCCAATCACTCTTGCCCTAGCTCACTAGTAGGGGAAAGGTTCAATGCCAGATAAGACAAATCAAAAGACTAGACAAACTTCTGCAAAGCAAGCAAAAAGAAAGAAATAATAAGGGTTGGAGCAGAAATTGATATCAATACCTAAATACATTTTCTTATTTTATATAGCCTCTCAACACAGCTGACATTTCCTGTCACCTTTCTCGACATACCATTTTCTCTCAGCATCATGGGGCTTGATCTCCTCTATCATCTTCCTCCCTTGCTGGCCATTCTCAGCTTCCCATCACACCTTCTCCTCTTATCTGGGACTCCTCGAATTCATTTCTTTCCTCCCTTTTTACTCTCTGCCTGAAACGTTTCTTTCACTATCACAGTTTTAAACACCATGAATATGCTAAAGACGCCCATGTTGATTTCACCAGGGTAGACTTTCCAAGCTCCAGATTCCTGTCTGTGATCAACAGCCTACTTTATATATCCATTTGGAAATCTCAGACATATCAAGGGTTTATGTATATCCCAGATTTGGAATAACTCATTTTTAAGACTGTATTTTTGTTTATAATTATATTGAAAATATAGAATAGATATAACTCCAGGCCTAAAATATTCTTTTTTTCTGTCTTTGCTCTTTACCGAGAACAGTTCTTCAGTTCCAAAATGCATATCTCCAGCCCAAACACCTCTTCTAATATTCAGGTTCATTTATCCGGCAACCACTGACCTCTTCTCTTATGTCCACCCTAAAGAACTGCTGGATCTTTCTTACCCTTTAGGTCTCACACTTCCCAGAGAAGCTTTCCCTGTTCACTCTATGTAAAGTACATCTCCTTTATTATTCTGTATTTAGGGTTTTTTTTTTCAAAGCACATATCACAATTTGTAATTATTAATGCTTTATTCTCCCACTAAGCTCCAAGGATCCAGGGACTCTGTTTTTCTCACCATTGAATTTCAAGATCTTTCACAGTACCTGGTACATAGTAAATGCTTAATAAATATTTGTTCCATCAGTCCATCATGCCCCAGAAGAACTTTCCAGAAAGTCATTTAGTTTATTTACTATATTCAAATGAATCCACATGTAACATTAAATTCTTAATATTATAAGCTAGTTATAGGTAACACTCTTGAAACTTGTTTTATCTTTTGAAGATCCTTGGGATCATCTTGGAGTCTTTTCTACTTAACAAATTTTATGGTTAAAATGAAAGGAAATAATTTTCTTCTTTTCTAATGCAATCGGTGTTAATTAAATTTCTTTATTCCAGGATGGAAGGCTAACATTTTATCCAGGAAGTCAGGTAGTGAAACTTCCTTTTATCAACTTCATGAAAGCCCATGGCACTTCCTTTCTGAATGCCTACACAAACTCTCCAATCTGTTGCCCATCACGCGCAGGTAAGAACATGCTTAATATTAGTGGAAGTGGCCACACACGTAAACATGTTCTCACAGTTTAAAAGATTATGCCCAAAAGTACAACAGTAAGTTATATTTGTCATCTAATAAAAAAATTTTAATACAAGTGATGCATATTTTAAGCCACGTATTGGGGTTATTGGAATTTCTACTTTATTTTTCAAGTGCAGGAATTTTTATCATCCAAAGTGGTGTTTAGTTCATGTCTTATTGTTTCATTTCCTTATGACTGGTGACTAAAAGTCTTTTGCCTATCCGAGCAAATGAGGAATTAGCCATATTTCCTGGAAGAGTTGTATCTTCAAGAAAATTTAGTAAGAGTAGAGGGGATTGGGAGGGAACTTGAAAGCATACCACAAAGTAGTTAGCATTTTCATATGTCAGGTTACTCTGACTTTTTCCATATTATTTCAGATTATAGACTTTATCTGTTTCTCTTCAGTCTGACTTCTAGCCCAGATGTTTGTTCATCTTTATTAGTGTAATTTAACAAATAGGCATAGTTTTAATGCCAAAATGTCAGCAGTATTAATCCATCAGTAATGGAGAAGTGGGGGAAAATGTCATTTTTAAAAATAAACTGTCTGTTCTCTGACAGAATTATTTTCCTTCCTGCCTTTCTAAAGTTTGTTTGCTTTGGAGTACATAAAACACACATCTGTCAGGACATACATGACATGATCTTCCCTGTGATTTGAGTCCCAAGTCCCCTAACCACCAGCATAATCACCTATGTAACCGCCAGTGAATAAAGGAAACCAACTACTCTAAATGAAATTTCAGGGATGAAGGCCCAGGGATATTAAAATACTTTTGTTTGTTTTTTATTCCCTATTGAGCAAGTGAAATGAGCAGAGCACTCGGGTGAGGTGTTGTTCTGGATTCTAATCCTCAGTGGGCCAAGCAAGTCCCTCAGTTTCCTTATCTACAGGGTTGGATATCTACCTAACCTTAGATATTTGCCTATCTATCTATTCCTATCTATGTCACAGGGTTGTTCCCAGCATCAAATGAAATAATGAATAAAAAGGTGATGAATGAACTCTAAAGGTTTCAAATATGTTAGATGATGCTTTTCCTAGAACTGTATTTTGGAGAGTTTGAAAAAAGCAAAGGAATAATAATAACACAAACTAATGCTTGTTGCATTCTTACCCTGTGCCTGGCAATATTCTAAGTGCCTTACATGTCTTAATTTATATAATAATAACATGTCCATAAAGTAAATATTGTTACTGTCCCTATTTTGCATATGAAAACAAAAGTGCTAAAAGGTTAAGTAACTTATCAAGGGCCATTCAGTAAGTGGCATTATTGGGGTTCAAACCCAGGTAATCCCTCAACCCACTCCTCAAAAAGAAAACATTTTGATAGATGAAAAAAGAAATCTTATCAACCCTACCCAGAAATGGAAAGGGAAAAGGATTTTTTCCCCAGTTTTATCAAGATAATTGAAATATAACATTGTATTAATTTAGGTGTACAATATAATGTTATTATATATGTATATGTTATGAAATAATTATACGTGTCATTAATATCCATCACCTCCCATAGTTAAAAACATTTGTCTTATGATACGATCTTTTAAGATCTATTCTCTTAGCAACTTTTAAATATATAATCTGGTATTGTTAACTGTAGCCACTGTGCTATACACTATATCCCCAGAACTTACTTAGTACTGGAAATTTGTACATTTTTACCATATTCACCCATTTTCCCCACCTCCCAACCCCCACTTCTGACAGTCACATTTATGTTTCTATGAGTTCTGTTTTTTTAGATTCCACAAATACGTAAAATCATATGCTGCTTTTCTCTGACTTCTTTCTCTTAACATAATGCCCACAAGGTCCATCCATGTTGTCAAATAAGACAGGGTTTCTTTTTTCTGTGTGTGTATGTGTGTGTGTGTGTGTATCACATATACATATATATATATGTACATATATATGAGATATGTGAGATATATATATATATATATATATTTATAAATATAAAATCACATTTATTTATCCATCTATCATTGGACAGTTAGGGTGCTTCCATGTCTTGGCTATTGTAAATAATGCTGCAGTGAACATGGGGATGCAGATATCTCTGAGATAATGATTTGTCTCCTTTGGATGTATAGCTAGAAGTGGGATTGCTGGACTGGATGACAGTTCTAGTTCTGATTTTTTGAGAAACCTCCATACTGGTTTCCACAGTGGCCTCATAAATTTACATCTGCAACAGCACTGTACAAGGATTATCTTTTCTCCATATCTTCACCATGACTGACCATCTCTTGTCTTTTGACAATCATTCCAACACGTGTGAGGTAATATCTCACTGGGCTTTGATTTGCATTTCCCTGATAATTAGTAATACTGAGCATCTTCTCATGTAGCTATTGGACCATTTCTGTGTCTTCAGAAAAATACTTATTCAGTTCCTCTGCTCATTTTTTAATCAGATTTTTTTGTAGAATTCTTTGTATATTTTGGATATTAATTATCAAATAGATGTTTTGCAAATATTTTCTCCCATTCCATAGATTGCCTTTGCATTTTGTTGATAGTTTCCTTTGCTCAGCAGGAGCTTTCAAGTTTGACGTAGTAGGTCTACTTGTTGATTTTACTTGTTTTGCCTTTGCTTTTAGGGTCAAATACCAAAAAATTATTGTCAAGTCTGGTATCAAGGAGCTTACCCCCTGTTTTCTTCTAGTAGTTTCATGGTTTCAGGTCTCATGTTCAGTGTTTAATCTATTTTGAGTTGATTTTCGTGTATGGTATAAGATAAGAGTCCAGTTTTCCCAACATAAGTTTTTGAAGAGTCTGTCCTTTCCCCATTATATATTCTTGGCTCCTTTGTTTTACATTAATTGACCATATGTGCATGGATTCATTTCTGGGCTCTCTTTTGTTTCATCGAAATGTGTGTCTGCTTTCATGCCAAATACCATGCTGTTTTGGTGGTTATAGTTTTGTAATATAGTTTGAAATCATGGAGTGGGATATCTTCTTTCCCAAGAATGCTTTGGCTATTTGGGGTCTTATATGGTTACATACAAATTTTAGGATTGTTTGTTCTGTTTCAGAGAAGAATGCCATTGGAATCTTGATAAGGATTGCATTGAATCTGTAGGCTGCTTTAAGTGGTATGGACATTTTAACAACTTCAATTCTTCTTATCCGTGAGCACAGAGTATCTTTCCATTTATTTGTGTCTTCTTCAGTTTCTCTCACCAGTGTCTTATAATATAGGGATCTTTCCCCTCCTTGGTTAAATTTTTTTCTAGGTAATTTATTCCTTTTTGATGAAATCATAAATGGGATTCTATTATTAATTTCTCAGATTGTTTGTTTGTTCTTAGTATACAGAAACACAACTGGTTTTTGTATATTGATTTTATATCCTACAACTTTACTAAATATGTTGATTAGTTCCACCAGTTTCTTGGTGGAATCTTTAGGGTTTTCTTTATATCTCATCTGAAAATAGAGAGAGTTTTACTTCTTTCTAACTTGGATGCCTTTTATTTCTTCTTCTTGCCTAACTTCTCTATATATAGGATGTCTACTACTGTATTGAGTAAGAAGAGTGGGCGTTCTGGTCTTGTTCCTGATCTTAGAGGAAGAGCTTTCAGCTTCTCACCCCTGAATGTAAGGTCAGCTGTGGCTTGTCATATATGACTTTTATTATGTTGAGTTACCTTCCTTTTATACCCAGTTTGTTGAGAATTTTTATCATGAACAGATATTCAATTTTGTCAAATGCTTTCTCTGCATCTATTGAGATGAGATGGTTTTTAATCCCTCATTTGTTAATGTGGTATATCATGTTGATTGATTTGCAGATGTTGAATCTTTGCATCCCTGGAATAAGTCCCAATTGATCGTGATGTATGACCCTTTTATATTGTTTAAATCAGTTAGCTAATATTTGTTGACAATTTTACACTATGTTCATCAAGGATATTGGTCTGTCATTTTCTTCTTTTGGGTGTCCTCTTCTGGTTTTGGTGTCAGGGTAATGTTGGCTTTCTAAAATGAGTTTGGAAGTGTTTCCTCCTCTTCTTTTTTTAGAAGATTTTGGAGAGAGGGATTCATATTAATTATTCTTTTTTGGGGGTATTAATTATTCTATAAATATTTGGTAGAATTTACCAGGAAAGCTTTCGGTCCTAGACTTATTCTTTCTTGGGAGGTATTTGATTACTGATTCAGTCTCCTTACTCCTAATTGGTTTGTTGGATTTTCTATGTCTTCATGATTCAGTCTTGGTGGGTTGTATAGTTCTAGGAACATATCCATTACTAGGTCTTCTAATTTGTTGGCATATAATTATTCGTAGTAGTCTTATAAGTCTTTGTATTTCTGTGTTATCAGTTGTAACTTCTCTTTCATTTCTGATTTTTTAATAATTTCTTTTCTTGGCAAGTCTAGCTAAATGTTTGTCTTTTTTTATCTTTTTTTAAAAAACAGGTCTTAATTTTATTGATCTTTACTATGTTCTTTCTTAGTCTCTATCTTCATTCTAATCTTTGTTATTTCCTTTCTTCTATTAACTTTGGGCTTAGTTTGTTCATTTTCTAGTTCTTAAAGATGAAAAGTTAGGTTGTTTATTTGAGCTCTTTTTTCTTAAGGTAGGCATTTAACTCTATGAACTTAGCCCTTATAATTGCTTTTTCTGCATGCTATTAGTTTTAGTATGTTAAACTTCCATTTTCATTTGTCTCAAGATATTTTTTTATTTCTCTTTTGACTTCTGCTTTGACCCATTGGTGTTCAGTGCCATGTTGTTTAATCTCCACATATTTGTGAATTTTCCAGTTTTCTCAAAATGACCTCAAAATGACTTCTAGTTTCATGCCTTTATAGTTAGAAAAAATGCCTAATATTTCAACTTCTTAAATTAATTATGACTTATTTTGTGGCCTAACATATGATCTGTCCTAGTAAATGTTCCGTGTGCACTTAAGAAGAGTATGTATTCTATTGCTTTTAGATGGAATGCTCTGTAAATGTCTCTTAAGTCCATCTAGTCCAGGATGTAGTTTTTAAGTCCATTGTTACTTTAATTGATTTTCTGTCTGGATGATCTATCCATTGTTGAAACTGGGGTATTGAAGTCTCCTACTATTATAGTATTGCTGCCTATTTCCCCCTTTGGGTCTGTTAATACATGAAGAAAGATATATTGGATACAATCATACTTGTAGAAAATAACAGCGAAGGTGTAGTACACTTTTTTGTAGGTGTAGTAAATTTTTTGTGGAAAGCCGGTACAAAGACAACATCCTTAAGGATGTTGGAAGAGGATCTGTAATTCACTTGACTGGCCTGGAAAATAAATAAATACTTAGTGATTATTTTATGAAATATTATTTTTATGAAAAAATATTTTTATGAAAGCAGACTCCAGAGTCTGACAGGCTTTCTACATAATTCCAGCTGTATTTACCTTAAACAACTTAACTTGTAAGCCTTGAGGACTCACCTGTAAAATGGAAATAGTAACTCCTTGCCAAGTTTTCCCCTTGATAACACGAGGTAACAGAAATGTTAGGTAAAGCTCCTAATGCAGGTTTTGTCTTACTCCAGGGCATGAGCTCCAAACTAGGAGATTCTTTCTCTTGCTGTAATTGTCTTCATAGTTAAAACAAATTGATACGCTTTACGCTAATCCCAGTTTCTCCCTCCACCCCTAGCAATATGGAGTGGCCTCTTCACTCACTTAACAGAATCCTGGAATAACTTTAAGGGCCTAGATCCAAATTATACAACATGGATGGATATCATGGAGAAGCATGGCTACCGAACACAAAAATTTGGAAAACTGGACTACACTTCAGGACATCACTCCATTAGGTAAAAAAGTAGAACAAAATAATGCTAACATGCTACCCTTTGCTTCAGCACATACACGTACTCTTTTTTGACTTTTGTCACTTCTCCGTGAAGGTGAAAGTAAAGCTCTTAATCCCTCAATTGTGTTAATTTGGCTAAAATTTCACATTTCTTTAATCTTCTTAAAAGATTAAAATTGCTAATATGCTGGTAATTTTTGTTTTTCTTAAACATTAAAGGTCTATAAAATCGTTTACTTCAAAATTTATTTTGAGTTTTTTTTATGCAATGTCTACTACATACTGAAGACAGTTTATAATCTTTTTTAAAGACCATAATCTTGATGCTTGCTTTTGTCAGTTATCTCCTTTCAGTCTATTATAACATTTTTTTTTCATTTTACTAAGTCTTCAAACCAGGCAGCCAAGCATAGTGGTTATGAGCAGAGATCTAGAATCAGAATGCCTACTTGAGAATCTTAGTTTCTCTATTTACTCCTGACCTCTAATTTCTTTGCTGTGAGAATTAAATGGAATGAGATCTGCAGGAAAAAAAGCTAACACACAGCGTGTCTGGGACAGCTGTCCTTAGAAAGGCCTGCTTTCAAGATTGGCCCTCGGGTTTTAATGACTTAAATATCAGGAATATTTTCCATCTATTCTCTGATAAAAGTGACTTACTCTCTACCTAGAATGTACAATGTGGTTTATGCTGAAACACCTACTTTCCTTCTGAGAGTCTGGGATTTTGGTATGTGGTAAGCAGAGGGTATCTGCATGATCAGCTGCCACGAACAACTTGGGTACTGCTTGCCTAATCAATTCTTACACGTGTATTGTCATGTTTGGTGTTGGATGAATTAAGTGTGCCCTTTAGGACTCCACTTGGAAACTTGAAAATGGTTTGCTCTGGACTTACCCTAAATATCGTTCCCTTTGCTGATTTTGCTTTGCGTCCTTTCACTATAATCAGAGCCATGTGTACAACTAAATGCCGAGTCCCATGAGTTCTCCTAGTGAACTTGGGTATGCTCTTGGAGTCTCCCAACACTCGTGCCTCTTGGCACAAATACGTATTAAAGCCTTAGAACAGAACCCCTTGCCTAACAGGTGCTAATTGAGGGCTATGGTAGTGGTAGTAGTGATGATGACGGTGCTAATGATTATGGTAAGAACCAGAAAAATAAATTCAGTCAAAATAATGGTGAATGTGGTGGGAAGGATAGCATTCCCCAGAACTTCATGTCCACCTGGAACTACAGAATGTCACCTTATTTGGAAACAGATCCTTCTTACAGATGCAATTAGTTAAGGGTTGAAGATGAAGCCATCCTGAATTTAAAATGAGTCCTAAATCCAATGACTTTTGGTCTCATTAGAAAAGAAAAGGGCATAGACACACAAAAAAGGCAGGGTGAAGACAGAAGCAGAGATGAGAGTGATCACAGGTACAAACCAAAGAATGTCAGAAGCCAGGAAAATGGAAGAATTCTTCCTGAGAGCCTTCCGAGGGAGCATGGCCCAGCCAATAGCTTGACTTCTGATTTCTAGCCTCTAGAACCATCAGAGAATAAATTTCTGTTGTTTTAAGCCTTCCTGTTTGCAGTAATTTATGACTGCAGCCCTAGAAAACTAATAGAATGAGTTTCAGGTGAACAGATACTAAAATAATCTAGAGTAATCTGAGTATTAGTCTTGCTCTTCTGGGTAATGTTAAATTTCTTTCCTCTTCTGTCTTCCAAAATCTAAAAGATACCAATCCTGCAAACCCAGAAGGGACCTTTACATCTCTTCCCCATCTCTGCCTTCTAATCCATTCCCAGATGTTGTCACTTCTACTTCTAAAATCTCTCTTCAGTTTATTCACTTACCAATCTCCACCAAAGCCTCTGCTTCCCAGGGTACTGAAGTGGCCCTCTAACTTGTCTTCTATCTGATCCATTTTCTAGAGGCAGACAGAGTGATCTTTTTAAAATAGTCATCTGATCAAGTGCCTGACCTGCTTAAAATCTTCCAGTGTTGGTTTTTTTTTTTTTTTTCTCTGTAGGTAGACTAAAATCCCAAACCCACAACATGGTTTTATAAGACCCTACATTTTCTAGTCCCTGCATACCCCCTGTCTCCTTTCACAACACTCTCTCTCCCCCCTCAGGATGCATTTGCTCTTTCATTTCTGTCACATGCTTTTCACTAGCTCTGGACCACTGCACAAACTAGTCCCGTGCAAAAAGCTCTTCCCTCACTCTACTCAGTAGTGCAGAAGAAGAAAAGGGTGGAAGCAGAAGTAGAAGGAGCAGAGGCTTTGAGTCCATCAGAACTGTTAAATGTCCAGCTTTCCTTCTTACCATCCTTGGTGGTAAGTGACCTTGGGAAAGCTACCTGACTTCTGTAAGTGTCAGCGTCCTTATCTGAAAACTGGAATTGATAATACCCACCTCGGGGTGCCTGGCTGGCTCGGTCAGTGAAGCATGCGACCCTTGATCTCAGGGTTGTGAGTTTGAGCCCCATGTTGGGTATAGAGATTACTTAAAATTTTAAAAAATCTTAAAAATATAATACATCATTGGATGATTAGGAGGAGTTTTAAATGAGTTAATCTAAGAGATCATGTAAAAAGATTAAATGAAATAAGATGAGGTACTTACTAATGCCTGGCACAGAATAAGCATTTAATTAAGGGGAAAAATTATTATTGTAAAAATGGCTTAATCAGAATTATAGTTTAGTATTTATATAACCCATTCATTTTCTTTTTTGTGGGGGGAGGGAAGGACAGAGGGAAAGGGAGAGAGAGAGAATCCCCCCCCCCCAAGCAGGGAGCCCGATGCAGGGCTCAAGGTCACAACACTGAGATCATTATCTGAGCAGAAATCAAGAGTTGGACATTTAACTGAGCCACCCAGCGCCCAAAACCCTTTACTTTCCTCAAGAGTGTTGCAAGTCCTAATTATTTCATGCAATTTCACAAATTTCTCTTTAAAATTCTTCTGCTTCTTAGAAAGTAAGTTTAATTCAAAGTAAAATGTAACTATTCTTATTATCCTATCCTATACTATTACCCTGTTTCATGCTATTATCCTATTGTTTTCTCAGTTTCCTCAGCCAATCCAGTAATGAAAAGAATCTAAGATCAAACAGCTCGTACTCCCTGTAATTATCATTCTGTGTATGCCATGGTTAAAATCTGATCTGAATTTTATTCCTCCGGAATAAGGACCCTGTTTCTCTTTTTCATTGTTTTATTCCCATTGCCAATATTATGCCAGTGCATAATATTAATTACCTGATTGAATGGCATAGGAAGTTACATTCATCTAGCTATAGCTTATTGTTTGATAAACATTGATGTTCTATTTAACCTATGGTTTAAAATCAGTAAAAGGAAAAAGGCCCCTTAAGTGTTGACATTTGGGACACCGAAGATGATTTTTGGTGTAGTCATTGCTTATAGATAATTTTCCTATCTCCCCAGTAAGAAATTGAAATAAGCCCTCAAGACTGTTTGTATTAGTGCTGTATGTACCCACACAGTCATTTAGCTGACAAATAGGTCACGTTTGCTACTAATAGCATATCTGCAAAGCTTATATGAATTATGGTACATTATCTTTTAGATTTTTCTGTACAATTTGAAAAATGGGTCTCAAACTTAATAGAGGTACTCAGTGTTCTGACAGACTGACTCTCAAAATCAGAAGCTATCTTTATAACTCTTTCTGCTACGTTTTCCACTGAGATTGGCTGTTTTCTGAACCTGCTTGGCTTTCCAGCCAGAATTAAAGTTTCTTTACTTTATTACAATAATACTCCACCTGTCTAATTTTTTAAGCCTCAAGTGATACTGTCTCCTTGTATCAGTTTAAGAACACGGGTCCAGGGGCGCCTGGGTGGCTCAGTGGTTAAAGCCTCTGCCTTCGGCTCAGGTCATGATCCCAGGGTCCTGGGATCGAGCCTCACATCGGGCTCTCTGCTTGGCAGGGAGCCTGCCTCCTCCTCTCTCTCTCTGCCTGCCTCTCTGCCTACTTGTGATCTGTCTGTCAAATAAATAAAAAAAAAATCTTTAAAAAAAAAAAAAAAAAGAACACGGGTCCAGCTATGTTTCCATTCTTTGTATAATATACTACACTTTACTAGGATCATTAAGGGCTACACACTTGTTTCTTCCAGACAACTGTTAAACACGTGGTGGTGGT
The DNA here is from genome assembly GCF_002288905.1 of Enhydra lutris kenyoni. NCBI lineage: Eukaryota > Metazoa > Chordata > Mammalia > Carnivora > Mustelidae > Enhydra > Enhydra lutris. The sequence goes on from NW_019154103.1 coordinate 19,826,542, forward strand.
AGTACTTATTACCATTCTACTTACCAAATGGAAGTCTTTGGGCAAGTTATGTATCTCTTAACCCCACCCCACCCCCACGTTGTAGGTGTTATAATAGGTTTGATTAGGTTCAAATTTGCTGTATTATATTAGCAGCTGAAAGGAAACATTTGTATTTAATCCACAGGGTGTTCTGGTAATTTTTACTATCAAATAAAACTGTTTTGCCTGTATGTTCACAATATGGAAAACAGTGGTTCTCAACCAAGAGCACTTTTGATACAACCCCCTGCCCCTGGAAGACGTCTGACAAGGACTGGGGGGGAATGCTGCTGACTTCCAGAGGGTGGAGGCCAGGTTGCTGCTAAACAGTCTGCAATGCACAGAACAGCCCCCTCACCATTCCCTCCCCCACCATCTGCCTCTACCCTGCAGCAAAGACTTACCAAGCCTAAATCATCAACAGTGCAGAGACTGAGGAAACATGATCTAAAGCTAAATATTCTAAATATTTCTAAATCCACAAAACCAAAGAGCATGTTAATCTGGAAGTATGTAGAATTAGGAGGGTTTTTATATAGACATTTTAAAAACTAGATTTCTAAGATCAGCACAATTTAATAAAGAAATTTAGTATTAAATAATATTCCTTAAAATACTAAGACTGAAGATGATCCTTATTGAAGTTACAAAAGTATAGTCCAGTGTATTTTATTCAGCCAATACTTAATGGATCCAGCTACTATGTACCAGACACTGTTTTTAAATGATGGGAATAGACAAGTGATCAAAACACAAAAATCTCTAAACTCAGGGAACTTACATTCTAATGGCATCAGAAGCCAATATAAATAAGCTGCTGTCTTCTCTGTCCTAGCAAAAAGTTTAAAACCTAAAATCAATCCTCTGTCATCCTACTTCCACTGAAATTTATCTATGTTCTCAATTCATGTTTTTCTGAAGCCAAGTCACACTAGGCAATTTTCACTCCTCTGAAACAAATGAAAAATAAAGGCCTGCTTCCAAAATGAGAGCATTGCTTTGGGGAATTCCTGAGCTTGAACCTCTTGGCAAACAGCAAAGTGAAGCAAACCACAAGCTGTTTACACCACTCTTCCTGTCCCTGTCGGGCCTCCAGACTAGAAAGAAGCACAGGCTTTCTCAGTAGAATCAGAGGGACTAAGAAGGAAGGGACAGAACTCAAAACAGCAAGCACAGAGCCCTCTCTCAGTCCCTTTCAATTCTGCCGCCTAGTGGTAAGTATGTGTATATCTCATCCATATCCACATTTTATTATCTAAGATCATATATACCTTTAGATTTGTTTTCTACCATAATTCCTAGAAAAGTTTCTTGAGACATTAGTGGATCACTCTGAGCCTACAATCTCATTATTATCCTTGGATTTTTACCCCATGTAATTATTTGGATTTAATGTTATTAGGGTTTAGCTGTGTATAATGAAGTTTATATCTCCTGCTTTGGCCAGTGTTAGCCATTTGTGGAAACTGATTTCAGTCTATTTGAGAAGAGTCTGAAGCTATCTAATAATAGGGAGATTTAACTTTTCAATTTAACATTAGCATTAGCCAGATAATGAGCTAGCTGAAGAGACTTATGATTTTAAAAAGGAGGTTTAAAAAAAAAAAATAAGTCTAGTTATCTGAACTACGGTACAGGGCAAAATATGTTGCATTCTGTCTATAGGAGGAAGTGATCACATCCAGATGTTTTTTTCCAGGGGATGGCAATAAAGGCTGTAAAGTGCTGTATTTAATTTATTCTAAGGTGGCACTTTTCTTTTTCACAGTTTAAGATATCTCTGAAATTGCAACCGCTCTTATTATTGAGATTACAAAATTCTATTATAGTCTAATTGGCAGTATTTTTCTTAATTTTATAATTAAGAATCAATTTCTTAATTTTTCTTAATAATATATATATATACTATATATACATTTAAATAGTATATATAGTTTTAATAGCATTTTAGATTTGATGAGCTTTCATAGAAGTAGAATATTACTGGGCTAAAATGGACAGGAAGGGGCAACTTCTGAACAAACTTCTGAACAGTCACCCAAGGAGGAAAGTACAAACCTTTTGGAGAAAGAACATTGGATAAACCAGAATTCTTGTAGGGAAGCAATGAAAAGTAAAATTTTCATATGTGAAAAGGACTTCAGTAATACGTTCAGGCAGCTGGCAAAAATACCCCTGCTTGATTCATCTGGTAAGCTGAATTTGAGAATCTCCACAAAGTTTCTATTCTGTTTAAAAAAAAAAAAAATAGTTTCATCCTTGAACAGATTTTTTGCTCTCTGGTCAAGTCCCATAATTATTTTACATGAATTTTTGAGTTCATGTAATTTCTTTTTTTTTTTTAAGATTTTATTTATTTATTTGTCAGAAAGAGAGAACACAAGCAGGGGGAGTGGCTGGTGGAGGGAGAAGCAGACTCCCCAATGAACAGGGAGCCCAATGTGGGGCTCAATCCCATGACCCTGGGATCATGACCTGAGCCACCTGGGCGCAGATGTTTAACCAACTGAGCCACCTGGGCGTCCTTCATTCATGTAATTTTATGATTGATCTAATTTGTTATCCATTCAGAGTTTTCCTGTGTTCTTCTAAGTATTTCCACTCTTCCAGGTGGCTCTTTTATTACCTACATTCTATTGTAGTGAGCCGTGAAAAATAGAGCATTTCTTTATTATGCATTTAATATTATTATATAAAATATATTTATAAAAAAACTAATTATGAAATATTTAAAATATAAAGTATTATGTTAACATTATTTTAATTTATTTAAGTATAGTAATAATAAATTATATCATTTAGTGAAAATCCATGATTTTCATCTTATTTACAAATAGCTCTATGAATTAAAAAAAAGATTAAGGAGCACCAGCCACTTTAATTTCACCAAAAAAAGTGGTTGGAATTAATAAAATTAATCAATGAGAAAGCATGCATATATTCAGCATTTAAATAATGTATATTGAAAAGTAATGTTCCAACCTGAGTTTGCTAGAGTTTATTCATTCCACTAAAACAGACTGTTCTTTGAGTGTCCACATATGTGAGGAAGATAGATGACAGCCTTATTAAGTTCTTTAAAAAATGGTGTGTGTATTTCCCACAACATTGAAAGAAGAATATCTAATGGAAAGGAGTATGGATTTCTTTTTTCTTTTATAGAATATGTTAGGCTGATACCAGAATTTGCAAGGTCATTATTCAGAACTGTAACGTTTTCATTCAGGAGACTTCTCTAAGATACATCTAGCTGTTTAAATCCCATCAGAAACAATAATTGTGTATGTATAAGAGAGAGAGAAAAACAGATATCCACAGAACTCTTGAAGACTGAGAGTTAATTAAGACTGCAGGTTAAGTTTAACCTCTGAATTCATCTTGAAGGAAAATGGTCATGTGATCATTTGTAATGTGCCATATTTTTTCAGAAGAGATTACTACTATGTTAATTAATCCTGTGCTTTCTGCAGACCCAACAATGCTGCTGCAGAATTTGGCATATTGGCACAGAAAACCCACAGAGCTATGGCATATATGCAAATTTATGCATTAATTAGTTAGTAATGTGTTAGATAGGGGTTTTTCCATTCATACTAGGAGGATATTTTATTATTAAAAAGAATTAATCAGACTCCTGATTGTTTGATAGTGCATTTGGCCATCAACTTATTTTCTGGCATTGAACCAAGGTAGCCCACTTATGGGCTACTGAAGTACTATTTTGATGATCCTATCTAAAAATTGACAAGCTTTTGCATAAAAGATTTCTTAGACTGTTATATAGAACAATGCTTTAATATGCATACAGATCACCTGGGCATCATGTTAAATACCCTTTCTTATTTGGTGGGTCTGGGATGGGACCTGAGATTCTGTTTCTGTCTCAAGCTTCCAGATGATGCTGATGCCCTTGGTCCACAGACCACTTCCAGTAGCAAGGGTATAAAGAACCAGAGTTCAGGTAGAGGTAGGACAGGCTTTAATCTATCATGAATGCCTTTATCAGAAACGTAATTTTGTGTCCCTTTGTCCACTCATGTGAGATTGAGTGTGAAAAAGGCATAAAGCATCTTGCTAATATGACAGTAGTTTTGATCTCATGGACCCCCGAAGGCCTCTCAGGGACCTCCCCAAGATCCCTGGGCCACGCTTCGAGAAATGCTGGCATATAGGAAACTATACATTGTATGTTTGTGCTTATTGCAAGTAACACATCAATGTAAATAACCCAGAAAACCACCCAAAGGCTGGTAGAACAAACTCCACAACTGAATGTACAGGAGAGGCCACACTGAAGAGGATAGGAAAGGTAGAGATATAGTGGGGAGCTAAACCCTGCAAGTCTGGCCGCTGGAGGCAGGGAGCCGGGGGCATGGAGAGGGTAAGAGACGGAGTAGAGAAACCGGATCCCCACAGCATCTGCCTCTTTGAAAATAAAAGTGGCCAAATTTAACCAATTTTAGGACCAGCAGGTCTTAAAGCACGGAACTTTAAAAATCAGCAGGTTCCATGCTAGGATAGCTTACAGGGTAATGGGAAGCCAAGTCCCTGCCCTTAAAGAGAAAGTAAGACAAACAGCCTGTGGAGATAGAGCATAGGAGCAGCATTTAGAAAAACACCTGGAGCATACAGGAGGGAGAGTTATTTACCAAGCTGAGTTCTGCGAGGTACTTCTCCAGGAGCAAGGGAGCTGGCAGTCACCATTTTGCTCCCCCACCTCGCAGCATAAACACACAGCCATCTGTGGAAACCGGTGTGGCATAAGCATTCACCACCTAACTTGCTTACACCGTGCCCCTCCCCCTCCAGCTGGGTCTGCCTCAGTCCCAGCACTGTGGGTCCCCCTCCCCCAGATAACCAGTGCAAACCTTGCCAATACCGTATCTCCCAACTCTGCCCTTTGCATGGCCTGAATCCTGGTGACAGTAACTTGTCAGCTTCCTTGGAACACACATAGACCTTGTTAAAACGGCACCCCCCACTGGCACACACTTTACAGAGTAGACCAGGTAGGCCTCAGTCTCCACCACAGCTGCACATCCCCTGTGGAAGGGGACCAGCCTGCCCCCCTTGGCACTGCAACCCAGCTTGCTTGTGCTTTCCGGAGTGGCCCCAGCTGGGTAGATCTCTGCAGGAGCTGTAAATCCCCTGTGGAAGAGAACCAGCACCACCTTGTTCAAAGTGCGAGCCCCACCCACTACTTTTAAGAGCAAGAGACCTAGCTCACTTTCCTAACACACAGAAACAGACACAGAAAGTTAGACCAAATGAGGAGCCAGAGAAATACGCCCCAAATGAAAGAAGAGGACAAAATTACAGTAAGACACCTAAGTGAAACAGCTAAGTAATATGCCTAACAGAGAATTTAAAGTAATGATCATAAAGATACTCACTGGACTTGAGAAAAGAGTGGAGGACATCTTAAAAAGAATAATCAGGGACAAAAAAAGAAACAATCAGAGAGGAAGAACCCAATAATTTTAATTAAAAATATACTTAGATGGAATAAATAGCAGGCTACAAGAAGCAGAAGAACAAATCAATGACCTGGTGGACAGAGTAATGGAAAGTAATCAATCTGACCAGAAAGTGCAAAATAAAAAGAGACTTAGGGAACTCACTGACTCCATCAAGCATTTTAACATTTGCATTGTAGGTATTCCAGAAAAGAAGAAAGAAAAGCGGACAGAGACTCTATTTGAAGAAATAATAGCTGAAAACTTCCCAAATCTGGGAAAGGGAATAAATTCAGATCCAGGAGCCACAGAGCTCCCCCAACTAAATCAACCCAAGGAGGTCCACACCAAGACACATAGTAATTAAAATGGCAAAAAAGCAGTGATAAAAAAAGATTTTAAAAGAAGCAAGAGAAAAGAGGGAAACCCCATAAAGCTATTAGCAGACATTTTCAACAGAAACTTTGCAGGCCAGAGGTGAGTGGCATGATATATTCAAAGTACTGAAAGGAAAAAAATCTGCAGCCAAGAATACTCTATCCAGCAAGGCTTTCATTCAGAATAGAAGGAGAGATAAAGAGTTTCCCAGACAAACAAAAACTAAAGTAGCTCATGTCCAGTAACCCAGCCCTACAGGAAACATTAAAGGGGACTCTGAATGGAAAAGAGAGACCATGAGTAAATAGGAAACACAAACGTAGTAAAAATAAGTATATCAGTAAAACTCAAGTCAAGGAACTCACAAATGGATGTAAAGTATGATACCTGTAGACTTAAAACATGGAAAGGAGAGGAGTAAAGAATGGGTTCAAACTTGAGTGACCACTGGGGCACCTGTGTGGCTCAGTTGGTTAAGTGTCCAACTCAATTTCAGCTCAGGTCATGATCTCAGGGCTGTGAGCTTGAGCCCTGCACTGGGCTGGGTGTGGAGCCTACTTAAGATTCTCTCTCTCCTTCTCCCTCTGCTCCTACCTATTATCCCCCCCCCCAAAAAAAAAGAAAACAAAATTTAAATGACCATCAACTTAAGATAGACTGCTATAAGCAGATGTTATATACTAACTTAATAGTAACCACAAACCAAAAACCAGGAATAGATATGCAAAAAAAATAAAGAGAAAGGAATCCAAGTAAATCACTAAAGAAAGCCAACTTATGGTGAGAAAAGAGAACAAGGGAAGAAAGGAACAGAGAAGATCCACAAACACACAAAAAACCAAATAACTAAGTGGCAATAAATACATGCCTAATTATATTTGAATATATAATTACTTTAAATGTAAATGAACTAAGTGCTCCAATCAAAATCCAGTGGGTGATGGAGTGGATAAAATAACAAGAGCCACCCAAATGCTGCTTACAAGAGACACACTTCAGACCTAAAGACACATGCAAGCATGGGTGGCTCAGACAGTTAAGCGTCTGCCTTCAGCTCAGGTCATGATCCCAGGGCCCTGGGATGGAGCCCTGCATTGGGCTTCTTGCTCAGCAGGGAACCTATTTCTTCCCCTCTCTCTGTTGCTTTCCCTGCTTGTGTTCTCTCACTTACTCTTTCTCTCTCAAATAAATAAATCTTAAAAAAAAAAAAAAAAGACATGCAGTTTGAAAGCGAGGGGATGGAGAAACATTTGTCATGCAAATGGTAGCAGTATTTATATCAGACAAAATTGACTTTAAAACAAAGACTGTAACACGAGACACAGAAGGATACTATATAATCATTAAGAGGACAATCCAACAAGAAGATATAATAACTGTAAATATTTATGCACCTAACATGGGAGCACTCACATATAAAATAGTTAATAGCAAATATAAAGGAACTAATCAATAGCAATACAGTAATAATAGACTTCAACACTCCATTTATATCAGTGGACTGATCATCTAAATGGATAATCAGCAAGGAAACAGTGGCTTTGGATGACCCTGGGCCAGATGGATTTAATACATATATTCAGAACATCCCATCCTAAAACATCAGAATACACATTCTTTTCAAGTATACAAGGAACCTTCACCAGAAGATATCACCTATTAGATCAAAAAATAAATCTGGACAGTTTCAAAAAGATAGAAGTTATACCATGCATCTTTTCTGACCATAATGCAGTGAAACTAGAAATCAATCACAAGAAAAAATCTGGAAAGAGCACAAATTTATGGAGGTTAAATAACATGCTACTAAACAATGAATGGGTCAACCAAGAAATTAAAGAAGACATCAAAAAATACATGGAGACAAATGAGAATGAAAACCACAATAGTCCAAAATCTTTGTGATGCAGGAAAAGCAGTTCTAAGAAGTTTAGCAATACAGGCCTACCTCAAGAAGCAAGAAAAATCTCAAATAAACAACTAGACCTTACACCTAAAAGAGCTAGGGAAAGAAGAACAAACAAAACCCAAAACCAGCAGAAGGAAGCAACTAATAAATATTAGAGCAGAAATAAATGATATAGAAACTAAAAAAAGCACAATAGATTAATGATACCAGGAGCTGGTTCTTTGGAAATATCAATAAAATTGATAAACTCATCGAGAGAGAGAGAGAGAGGACTCAAACAAAATCAGAAGAAAAAAAAGATGAGAAATAACAACCAACACCACAGAAATGCAAAGAATTGTAAGACAATATTATGAAAATTTATATGCCAACAAACTGGACAACCCAGAAGAAATGGGTAAATTAGAAACATATAACCTACCAAAACTGAAACAGGAAGAAATAGAAAATTTGAACAGACCAATTGCCAACAATGAAGTTGAATTAATAACCAAAAAACTACCAAAAAACGTGAGTCCAGGACCCGACAGCTTCATAGGTGAATTCTACCAAATATTTAAAGAAGAGTCAATATCTATTCTCAAACTTTTAAAAAAAAATAGAAGAGGAAGGAAAATTTCCAAGTTCATTTTATGAGGCCAGCATTTTCCTAATACCAAAACCACATAAAGATACAACAACAAAAAAAGGACTACAGGCCAATATCCGTGATGAACATAGATGCAAAAATCCTCAAGAAAATATTAGCAAACCAAATCCAACAATACATTAAAAAAAATCATTCACCGTGATCAAATGAGATTTATTCCTAGGATGCAAGGGTGGTTCAGTATAAACAGATCAATCAATGTGATACAGTACATCAATAAGAGAAAGGATAAAATCATATCATTTCAATAGATGCAGAAAAAAGCATTTGACAAAAGTTCGACGTCCATTCATAATGGGAAAAAAAAAATCCTCAACGTACCTCAACATAATAAATGCCTTATATGAAAAACCCACAGTGAACATCATACTCATTGGTGAAAAATTGAGAGCTTTTCCTCTACGGTCAAATAACAGGCAGGAATGTCCACTCTCACCACTGTTATTTAAAACGTAGTACTGGACGTTCTAGCCACAACAATCAGATAAGAAAAAGGAATAAAAGGCATCCAAATTGGTAAGGAAGAAGTAAAACTTTCACTCTGCAGATGACATGATACTATATATAGAAAATCCTAAAGATTCCACTAAAAAGCTACTAGCACTGATAAATTAATTCAGTAAAGTTACAGGATACAAAACCCATTGCATTTCTGTACATTAATAATGAAACAAGAGAAATGAAGAAAACAATCCCATTTACAATTGCACCAAAAATAATAAAATACTTAGGAATAAACCTAATCAAAGAGGTGAAAGACCTGTACTCTGAAAACTATAAAGCACTGATGAAAGAAATCAAAGACGACACAAAGAAATGGAAGGACATTCGATGTTCATGGATTAGAAGAACATACATTATAAAACATCTATAGTACTCAAAGAAATCTACAGATTTAATGAAATCCCTATCAAAATACTAACAGCATTTTTCATAATACCAAAAATTTGAATGGAACCACAAAAGGCCCTGAATAGCCAAAGCAATCTTGAAAAAGAAATACAAAACTGGATTCCAGATTTCAAGTTATAACAAAAACCATACAATAGTATAAAAAACTATAATAATCATAAAACTATAATACAAAACTATATATAAAACTATAATAATCAAAACAACAAGATACTGGCATAAAAACAGACATAGATCAACAGAACAGAGAGCCCAGAAATAAACCCACAATTATATGGCCAATTAACCTTAAACAGAGGAGGCAAGAATATGAAATGGGAAAAAGACAATGTCTTCAACTAATGGTGTTGGGAAACTGGACAGCTACCTACAAAAGAATGAACCTGGATCACTTTCGTACACCATACACAAAAATCAAAAAATAAACCCCAAATGGATTAAAGACCTATATGTGAGACTGAGACCATAAAAATCCTAGAAGAGAGCTGAGGCAGTCATATCGCTGACATTGACCATAGGAACGTCTTTCTAGATACATCTGACCAGAGAAACAAGAGCAAAAATAAGCTATTGGGACTGCATGAAAGTAAAAAGCTTCTGCACAGCAAAGGTAACAACCAACAAAACTAACCTACTGAATGGGAGAAGACATTTGCAAATGACATATCCAATAAAAGGTTAGTGTACAAAATCTATAAGACCAAAACCCAAATAATCCAATTAAGAATGGGCGGAAGACACGGACACATATTTCTCCAAAGAAGACATCCCAATGCCAACAGATACATGAAAAGATGCGCAGTATCACTCATTATCAGGAAAATGCAAACCAAAACCACAATGAGCTATCACCTCAAACCTGCCAGAATGGCTAAAATCAAAAGAAACAAGCATTGGTGAAGATGTGGAGAAACAGGTTCCCTGGTGCACTGTTGATAGGAATGCAAGCTGGTGCAGCCACTGTGGAAGACAGTATGGAGGTTCCTCTAAAAGTTAAAAATAGAACTACTCTACAGTCCAGTAATCAAACTACTGGGGATTTATCCAAAAAAAACACAAAAACACTAATTCAAAGGGATACATGCACCCATTTGTTTATTATAGCAATATATGTAATAGCGAAATTATGGAAGCAACCTGTGTCCATCGATAGATGAATGGATAAAGCAGATATCTCTCTCTCTCTCTCTCTCTCTCTCTCTCTCTCTCTCACACACACACACACACACACACACACACACAGTGGAATACTACTCAGTCCTAAAAAAAATAAGATCTTACCATTTGCAACCACATGGATGTAATTAGAGGGTATTACGCTAAGTGAAATAAGTCAGTCAGAGAAAGACAAAGGCATATGATTTCACTCATATGTAGAATTTAAGAAACAAATAAAGAGGGGGGATAAAGGGACAAACCAAAAAATAGAATCTTAACTGTAGAGAATAAACTGATGGTTGTCAGAGAGGAGGGGTTGGGGGGTTGAGTGAGACAAGAGTACACTTATCTTGATGAGCACTGAGTAATATATGGAATTGTTGAATCACTCTATTGTACACCTGAAACAAATGTAACATTTTATATTAACTATACTGGAATAAAAATAAAAACCTCTCTTCCTTCTGACAGAAAAAAAGACAAGTTGGTAGAAAATTTAGGAGAAATACCAGGACTTGAACTATTTTTTATATTATTAAATGTGTTGCTATAAGAAAAAGTAACCCTTCTAAATAATCTATCTTAGTTTTAAAGAACACATAAGTGAATATTTGATTCTCATCATTTTTTTCCCTGGATTTTGTGTTTGCAAGTTTCAGTAACTCTCGTAATGAGATCTAGTGTAGTGAACCTGAATATTTACATGACTGAGTCTAAAAACTGTTTTCCATATTGCTTTCTTATATCTATGCTTAGTCAGTTTTTTTCTTATCTTTTTTAGTACCTTATAATACACCTGTCTTTTTGCCTCCTCAGCAACCGTGTTGAAGCATGGACAAGAGATGTTGCTTTCTTACTCAGACAAGAAGGCAGACCTGTGGTTAATCTTATCCCTAAGAAGACTAAAGTAAGAGTAATGGAAGGGGACTGGAAGAATACAGACAGAGCAGTGAATTGGTTAAGAAAGGAAGCAAATAATTACACTCAACCATTTGTTCTCTACTTGGGATTAAATTTACCACATCCATATCCTTCCCCATCTTCAGGAGAAAATTTTGGATCTTCAACATTTCACACATCTCTTTATTGGCTTAAAAAGGTAAGTACACTATAGTGTGCTCAAAAGTACAAGTTAATATTATAAACTGTATGTTATTGGTACTTGGCCACTGCTTCTTTGATCACTTTTAAAGACAAATTTGAAAATTCTGTAGCTTAGTAAGTCAAATATGTCCAAAAACTAGTTGACAAAAAACAAAGGGGCAATTTTACAGAGATAAAATAAGTATTAAAAATCTGATGGCTATTAAGGAGGGCACAGATTGCATGGAGCAAACAATGAATCATGGAACACCACATCAAAAACTAATGATGTACTGTACGGTGACTAACATAACATAACAAAACAATAAAAGAAGCAGTAAAGACAGGATCCCAAAAAGAGAAAAAAAAAAAGCCCTAGTAATCTACTTCTGAGTTGAACTCATTTGTATATAATGTGTCTATAAAAAAAGAAACTGGGGCACCTGGATGGCTCAGGTTATGTTTCCAAGGTCCTGGGATTGAGCCCCGGGTCAGGCTCTTTGCTCAGTGCAGAGTCTGCTCAGAATTTTCTCTCTCTCTCTCCCTCTGCCCTGTGCCCCCAGCTTGTTAGCTCTCAAATAAAAACAATCTTTAAAAAAAAGAAAAGAAACTAAAAGGCATTCTCTTAAGAGTGCCGGCGGTCTTCTCTTGGCAGAGTGCAGGTTAGTAAAAGTGACCATGCAAGTTGAAACTGTACAAAGAGATCTCAACAATCAATTGAGACAATGACCATTTTTCTAGGACTCTTAAAAACATTTGTCAAGGGGCGCCTGGGTGGCTCAGTGGGTTAAAGCCTCTGCCTTCAACTCAAGTCATGATCCCAGGGTCCTGGGATTGAGCCCCACATCGGGCTCTCTGGGTAGTGGGGAGCCTGCTTCCCCTTCTCTCTCTCTCTGCCTGCCTCTCTGCCTACTTGTGATCTCTGTCTGTCAAATAAATAAATAAAATCTTTAAAAAAAAAACATTTGTCAAAATGTTAAACTTTTATTTTGGGTTATAAATGTTCAGGGAAATGAAAAACCAGGAAAACTAATGTTGAATGCACTGTCACTGGAAACACTAGAAATATTGAGGATTAAAGTGTTTTGGGTTTTTGAAAAAAAAATCAAGAATTTGGGCAGTGCTTGTCTTCTCACTGTATAACAAGATAATGGAGCAAGCATCTTCTCTAAGTCTTGGCAGACTGTCCTATCCCTTTCTAAATGTGGATCACCTTCCAACATTTTACCCTTTGTACTTCCAATGTCATAATGTATTTCTGAGAATTCTTTTAACCTATGGATTTTTGCCAGTGTCACTTTCTCTAGATTATGTTCATCCTTCTGTGTTGCAACGAACTTCCTATTTTTATCAATGAGTTTATCTACATTAAGTTCCTCTGGCTGCATAGCTAGAATGTATCAAATGGTGGCAGTGTAGGGACACCTGGGTGGCTCAGTGGGTTAAAGCCTCTGCCTTCGTCCTAGGGTCCTGGGATAGAGCCCTGCATCAGGCTCTCTGCTCAGCGGGGAGCCTGCTTCCTTCTCTCTCTCTGCCTGCCTCTCTGCCTACTTGTGATCTGTCTGTCCAATAAATAAAATCTTTTTTAAAAAATGGTGGCAGTGTTAACATGCCCAGGTTGGCTTTTTTTTCTATGACTCTAGTTAATGTTTGATTCAGATTTCACGTACAGTGTTACCACTTTTTTATTTCTTTACTGTACATTCATCTTTATCAATCCCCTCTTTTGATTATCCATTTTTGTAAAATGCCACATGGAGTTCTTACTGGGAGATAAGGAGGCAGCCCAACTACACACTTGGCTATACATATCCATACTGAAAAACCGATTTACAGGGACCAATCACTGATAGGCTTTGAAAAAAATAACATGATTAGTCACAGATTGAGACACACACACCTGTAATATACAGGGATTTGTAGACTAAAGAGCTAGCAGTATTTGTGAAAGTTTGTACTTTATGCAGTAACTCACAGTTAATATGCTTTGGTAATTAAAATTTGTATTGTTGGGGGACTGGTATTATTTAACTCAACCTTGGCAAATGAAATCCATGCCCATCGGAGCCATGCAAACAAGAACCACCTGTGTTTTGTTTGAAAGGCATCAACTTAAATTGAATTTAAGTTGCTTTAAAAACTCTAATCAGAAATGCTGTTTAGTGAACCCTGTTTCAAAGGAAACAATGTCAAAATTGTAGATACTTCATGTCTTCTGAAAAAGTTGTAACTGGCTCCATCTTGAAAAATGAGTACTAGCCTAATGAACTGAATCAAATAACTTATAAGTAAGTAGTAAGTAGACATCTGAATATTTTAAGTTACATGACTGAAAGAAGTATATGACTTAGGTTTAGTCTTGTTTTCACCAAAGCTATAAGCATTCATATGTATTAAAAAGTTGTACTTTTTCTTAGCAAACATTTGGCTGTCTCACTAGATATTGGCAGTTTTACTAGCCAACTACTGGGAAACACAGTCTAGATTCTGAGGTTGTTGATTCTGGAATTTTGAATTGGTCACACCAATTAAAAGCTTGGATACTTTTTCTGGACTAGAATACTGTCTAATATAGCTCGTATTTTTCTTTGTCATGTGTAATTATAAAAACAATTTTCATGACTCTATATATGGATATTAATCATATCTTTTGTTGTCCCTAGGAATATTGTTCTAATTGTGTATTTGATTTACTATTTTCTTTACATACCTCTACAATCCTAAGTAATTAAGTATTGTCTTGTTCACCATACATACTTGTTGGAAGAGAGAATATTAACTACCTTGTTTTTCTCTCCTCTTTAGGTTTCTTATGATGCCATCAAAATCCCAAAGTGGCCACCTCTGTCAGAAATGCACCCTATAGATTATTACTCTTCTTATACAAAAAACTGCACTGGAAAGTTTACAGAAAAAGAAATTAAAAATATTAGGGCCTTTTATTATGCTATGTGTGCTGAGACAGATGCCATGCTTGGTAGGTGGTATATTTAATAAGCAATTAAATGAAGAAAAAGTATAATATTTTTCCAACAAACTGTGATCATGCTGGTTGTTGACTTGTATGAACTTCCTCAGACAATGTTTTACAACAGTTGCTAGGTGCTAAAGGCTTAGAATTATAAAAATCTTGACCCATATAAAAATTGGATAATTTGTATTATTAATCATGGAATAAGAAGTCTTTTCCATCTTAATTATTCATAAATTAATAAATGTGCAGGTTTGTTCGTACAAAAAGACAGGCCCATAGAAGGCTACTTATTATCTGCTGGACACAAAACCTTTTTCCTGCTTTAAACAGGAATCAGTACATATGTGACACAGGTACACATGTGACAGGTAATTGTAAGGCAGCTTAGATTCTGAGAGAGATGAGTTTAGTCACAGAATCTTGTGAATTCTCCCAGACTTGTAATAATTAGAAAACAAAACCATTCTTCCCAGGCCCTTTAGAGTTTAACTAAAACTGACATCAGTTTTTTTATGTGTATTTCTGGTCCAGTATCATACCAGTTTCCTTCCCTAGTTCAGCTCAAAACCCTACCTGCTTCCATAAGATGAGTGTCAAAAAAGTGTTTTGCCTACTCACTTGTAGAGTTAATGGCATTTTCCACTTTAGATTAAAGAACCCTTGTTTTTTTTTTTTTTTTTTTTAATCAATTTTTTTAAAAAATTTTTTTTTTTTTTTTTTTTTTTTTTAAATCAATTTTTCTAACAAGTTATTTTCATAGTTTGCTATACTTCGGAGTGGAGCAGACCATATTAGTGAAGTGTGGGAAGCACACTTCTGTACAAAGGTAATTTTGAGAGTGAACGGGTGGCTGATTCTTAAAAAGCATTATTGGGCAAAAATAGAAAAGTATAAAGCAGAAAGCAAAAAAAAAAAGGTGTATTATTTATAATATATCAAGTATAATATGAATTAAAAGTCCTAAGGGTTTTCTAAATACTCAATCTTAAATGCATTTGATATTTAAAGCAAATTTCTTTAATCCTGAATCCACACAAATGTTGAATTGTTTTTCAAATTTTCTGATGTTAGTCAGTATTCACCCATTGCACCCTGGAAATCACTTTGGAAAGCTTGCAGTTATCCATTCATCCGTATCTACTAAGGTAAAATATTATATATATAATGTTGCTGCAGGGAGTATGGGAATAGCTCTTGAAGTCTCTTAGATAAAAAAAAAAAAAATGCAGCAGCTCACTTCAACTACAGAGTTTATGAAATAGGTCATACCTTGTTATATCCACACTAGTCTCACCTCCAAATAGTATTTCTCACTGTTCACTGTATTTGTTCTACAAATATTTAGTGCCCACTAGCCAGCTATCAGGCACTATCTGGGGCATTGGAGGTACTAATTGAATATTATTAAGAAATCACACTTTAATTAAAAACACTAAGTTCTTGCTCCACCTCAGGGTCTTTATGTGTGCTTTTCCCTGGGCCTGGGATGCTCTTCCCTTTGCTGTTTACATGGCTGGTTATTCTCAGTCTTTAGCTCTCAGTTCATATATCTCCTCAGGGATGTCTTCCCAGCCACCGCAAGTTAGTATACCATCCTACCTATTCTCTGCCTTGTCATCGTGATTATTTACATCATAATTGTCAATTATTTTGTCTATTTGCTTGTTTACTGTCTGCTTCCCTTGAGCAACGGAGCCTCATGAGAGCAGGGATTTCAGTCTTTTTTTTTTTTTAAAGGATTTTATTTATTTATTTGACAGTGAGAGATCACAAGTAGGCAGAGGCAGGCGAGGGGGGTAGGTGGAGCAGGCTCCCTGCTGAGCAGAGAGCCCGATGTGGGGCTTAATCCCAGGATCCTGGAATCATGACCTGAGCCAAAGGCAGAGGCTTAACCCACTGAGCAACCCAGGCGCCCCAAGGGATTTCAGTCTTAACCAAGATCATGTCCCAGGTGCCTCGCTTTGGATCCATGGCGCCTGGCACATAGTAAGAACTCAGCAAACATGTACAAGATGAGGACAAACACCAGCCCTTGTAATGTGAGTTGCAACTACGGCTGTAGAGGCCTTGGAGGACAGCGATTCAGTCTACCTGGAGGAGCAGGTAGTGTTTCACCAGGGAGATAATGCTTGAGCTAGGTCCTAGAGGAAGAATGGGAATCTGCCAAGTAGAAGGTGGGAGAAAAGGCATTCCACACAGAAGAAAGCAGACAACGTACAGAGGCAAGAAAATCTAACCTAATTATGACTAGTTTAGGAATTCTAAGTCGTTTAGGACTCTACGAAGTATAGGTCTAGAGGGTAGTTGAGGGTGCTGAGCTTACTGAAGAATTAGACAATGGGAAGTTTTGAAAAAGTTTTAAGTTGGGGTATGACATGATCAAATATTTTAAAAAGACAGCCACCCCAATGGTACAAGAGTTAGAGAAGAAAGAGGTATAGGGGCAAGACCAATTTGGAAGCCACTATATTTGTCCAGTTGAAAGATCCTGATGGTCTGTGCTTTGTAAATAACTCCATAGAACAGTGGGTCTCAGTTTGATGGGACCTCAGAATCACCTGTAGGTTTTATATTCATAATACAGACCCCTGTAGGCCAGGATTGGGGAACTGGCAAAATAGGGATGATTCTTCTCTCTGGACTGTGCCTTCCTGTGATTCTCTTAATTACAATGAGGAGGACACTAAGAGACAGGGACTGGTCAGAGGAATTTTACTGTCCAGTTATTCCCTACCCAAGAATATGCTAAGCCTGACCTGCCTATTGGGGGTGTGGGAGAAAGGGTAGCAGGGAGGAGGATTCTGACCTCCCATGGGGCATAAATTGTGGCTTGGTGGTAATATCAGTCCTTTCATTGGGACACACCACAGCGCTGACATCTAGAGTTGTCTTTCTTTTTTCATTTAAGTCACTAAGGGGAAAAACATTTTCCCCAATCTCTGATAGGAACATAGAAACCAAGCCAGCGTCATCTCCAAATATCACTACTGTATTTTCTCATTCCTCTGTCTTGTCTGTCAGGTGAAGAGCAGGCACATGAAGTGTGGCATAGCTTACTTAAGAACACCGGCTGACATTCAGATGTTAACAATCACCCTCTTGCGAGGTCGAGTTGTTATGAGCTCACTGTGATAGAACACAAACTAAAAGCTAATTAAGGCTTATCTTGATTCGTGTTGTAGGAGAAATTATTTTAGCTCTTCGCCAGCTAGATCTTCTTCAGAAAACTATTGTCATATACACCTCAGACCACGGAGAGCTGGCCATGGAGCATCGTCAGTTTTATAAAATGAGTATGTATGAAGCGAGTGCCCACGTTCCACTCTTGATGATGGGACCAGGAATTAAGGCCAACCTACAAGTACCCAGGGTGGTTTCTCTTGTGGATATTTACCCGACTATGCTTGGTAAGTAAAACAATCCTGTAAGTATTTATTTGTAATAACGTTGGAAAAGGAATAAGTGAAGTAGGGAGGGACTTGGCTGACCTGTTCATAACCTTGAGCAATTCTTTTAACTGTGAGTCAGATCCACATCTGAAAAAATGAGGATAACTCCTCAGGTTCCTGTAGCATACAGCCGTTTTTCCCTTCAAAAGATTTAGTCATGGCATGGCTATAACATAAGCCACAGAAGATATTCAGGTTCATAACCTCACAGATAGGATTTGCTCAACATGTGATTCTCTGCCACCACCTCTCAGAAGTGTAAGTAGTTCCCTTCTGGATTATTTTATCCACTTGGAAACTACGAATCTTGTACAGTGTTAGAAAAGCCTCTTAATCTAACGTATGAACCCATTTCTCCTCAGAATCTTTAGATTATTCTGTGCTAAGAGCTTCACTAGCTTCTTAATGTCTATAAACAGAACCATACGTCTAGAACAGCAACATATGGATAGGGGTAGTTAACAGTTTTGTTGAAGGTAATAGAACAACACCATCAGTAAATTCAGAGGAAATTATACAGCATTGTTAGCCTCTATCTAATTTAGCAGACTACTTTAAATTCAATAACATTTAAATACTGAAATTCTTCTGTTCTAAGGCACCATCAATTACAAAAAGTACCATCTATTTATAAATAGATTTTAGTAAAAGAAAACACGACATAATATATATATGCTTCATATGTATATATTGAAATGTGAAAGAAACATGTATCTGAAAACTAAAGACGTTAAGAAATTCCTTTTTTATCTCCTTCCTTCTGCTACAAAGTCCTTCCCTTCATTTAACTGAAGACTATTCCAGGGTCTTAAAATTCTTCAGGGTTAATTTTTTTCAATGCCTTTTCACTTTCTCTTTTATTTTATATCACTTCTTGTATATTTGAACACAATTCTTTGTTGTTCTTTTGCCTGATGGTATTTTTAATCTCTTCAGTTTCTTAGTTGTCATTTGCTGGTTCCCCTATATCTCAAAGCAATTATCACACTTAGCTGTATCTCTGCCACTTTCTGGCTCCCTCACTTTTCAGGCAATCCTGACTACTTCCTCATTTCTGTTTGATAAGAAGTGTATGTATGATTATGTATGTTTGTGTCTCTCTTATTATAACCTTTATAGTTTTAGGAAACGTGCCTTTTTTTTTTTTTTTAAGATTTTATGTATTTATTTGACACAGAGAGAGAGAGAGAAAACAAGCAGGGGGAACAGGAGAGGGAGAAGTAGGGTCCCTGCTGAGCGGGGCTTGATCCTAGGACCATGGGATCATGACCAGAACAGAAGGTGGATACTTAACCAACTGAGCCACCTAGGTGCCCTTAGGAACAGGTGCTTCTTGATGGTGGCATCTCTTTGTAGTTTCCTCCCCTAGTTTTTCCTCAGGTAGAAGTCCCCCCCCCCCACCCCATTTCCAAATTTGCTGAACTCTTTAGCCTTGTTCTGTTTTCTAGAAGGACAGTGACCAGAACTGCAAACCAATCACGAAAGGTTGGGCTGATTCTTTCTCAGTATCCCCTTGCTGTATTTGCTAGTGGTATTTGACATTTTGCCTGTCTTTCTGACTCTAGCAGCTCAACTGACCGTTATGTACAGGGCGCTATCTGCAGTGAGTCCTACTCTATCTATGCTTCGTCAGCCTATCACCTGATATGTAAGGTGATTATTATGCATATTTCAGTGATTTTTCTTTAAATGTTGTTTTATATTTGCCTACAATGCAAATTTTTCTTCTCTACATTTTTGATCCACCATTAACACTACTTGCCATTTTATACATCATAAGAGTTAAAAGGCATCTGCAAGATTTCCCAGTGTATTTAGCTAACAGATTATATAAGAAAACACTAAATAAAACTGCTTAGGTTGAGGGAATTTATTATCCACCTAGGAGACTACCTGCCTATCCCTGGATTTGTGTTGCATGACAATAAGCATTTCATTAGCCAAAACCAAACATTCCCAGAAACTCCTCCCATTCCTTCCCTACTCTTCTGGAAATTATGTAGGTGCTCTCCAATTTCTTTTTTCCTGCAATTGGTTAATTATTACAGTTTTCTAAAACTCACAGTTCTATGTAGATTTTTACTTATTTTTATCTTTCACTGATTGTTCGTTATAGACTTCTGAGTCACATTTCCCTACAGAATATATTAACAGCATTTACATCATGTGTTGATTAGATCTGCCCAACTAGAGTAAAGGAAATTAAGCCAAAAATCAGTGTCTCTCTAATTCTAAACTGGAAATTAGCCTCTTCAGGCTTAGCACAGCTTGTAATATGTTTCATTACAAATATTTTTATCACCAAAAGGGAAAAGTTACATTTATGTGTTTGGGGCAGGAAGGAGAATATCCGTGCATGGGTCTTTTTATATAAAGCACTGAAACATCCTACTGACCAGATGTTAACCAGAGATAAGGTAGAAAGAGAATGATGAGGGGGTACAGCAAGAATCTTATGTTGGAGCCAGGAAACAGCATGGTAATATTATCATTTATCTAAAATTAACCTTTTTGCAAATGATAAAGCGTTAATATTAATAGAGCTCTTACAAATCTATAGGAAAAAGAGAAATACCCTACTCAAAAAGTGACTGAAAGATAGAAACAAACAATTCACAAGAGAAGATACCCAAATGGCCAAGATATTTTAAAGGTTCAAACTCGGTATTCAGAAAAATATTAAAACAAGAAGATACCAATTTTTTTGCACGTATGAAGTTTTCAAAGATTAAAAAGAATTAGAAAATCTTATATTGGAATTAGGCCTTTCCTTATACTGCTTCTAGGAGTATAAACTGGCACAGATTTTCTGGAGGCAATGTGGCAGTTTGTTCCAAATTACTCAGAAATACACATACTTTTTGACCTAGAAATTCCAATTTTAGAAAATAACCTATAGCTATGTACAAAGATTTATCTCCATGGATATTTATTGTAATATCATATTAACCTAAAGAATTAGAAACAATATGAATACCGAGTAGAAACAGATTGAGTAAAAAATAGTCAATTTTATTTTAAATGGTGAAATGATACGTGAAAATGGTCCCCATGAATTACTGAAAAGAAAATGATGGCTTTAAACTGTATAAACAGGGTTTTTTTGTTTTATTTATTCAGATAGGGTGTATCTAATATATTGTCCAAATCAGCACAGTTTTGAGACTATTAACAATTGCACCAGGATCAACAGCCGTAAACGGAGTCTGTAGCCTTGTTGAACACTCACCAGCCAACAGGGCAAAGCTGTTTTGATAGTCTGTGTTTAATCTGATGTTTCCATCTATCTTTTAAAATGAAATTGTTTGGGGCACCTGGGTGGCTCAGTGGTTAAACCTCTGCCTTCGGCTTGGGTCATGATCTCAGCGTCCTGGGATCGAGCCCCGCATCGGGCTCTCTGCTCAGCAGGGAGCCTCCTTCCTCCTCTCTCTCTGCCTGCCTCTCTGCCTACTTGTGATCTCTGTCTGTCAAATAAATAAATAAAATCTTTAAAAAATAAAAATTAAAAGAAAATGAAATTGCTCAGTACTGAGAGTTAAAAGCTCCTTCAGTGAAGATTAACTAAAAAATCAGACCTATAGGACAGTATGTTCTATTTTAACTCTACTTAATAAATAACACATATAGATTGTGATAACGCATCTACAATGGACTTTTTATTTTGTGATTCTTCTAGCCAATTAGGAGTTTACAACAGATATAAAACATAATATATTCTTAGGATTCTAAAGGCCCTTTCTTTATTAGCTTAGCCATAGCTGTATTATTTTATATGAATTTAAGTTACACCCAGAGTATGGGATTAAATTTCTTAGATCAAAGCCTCAAACCAGACCTCCTCTTCCCTAAGTCATACGGATCTCATAAATAGCATATAAAAGATGGTGATTAAAAACACCTCAGAGAGAAGAATATTAAATAGGAAAAACCAGTTGGGATTCCTGTTCTATTAAACCTACCTTACTATGAAGAGCCTGTTCAAATTTGAAGAGGCTACAATGCTTTTATTAAAAAGTCTGAATTTACAAATAGTTTTTAAAAGGCATTTTAACTACACCTGAGACTAATATTGCACAGCATAATAAAATTAATAAAAAAACTTGGAGAAAAACACAAAAGGTATTTTAAAAGAGTTTTTTTTTCTTTCCTATAAAATGGTATTTTATGATAAAGTAGAAAGTGTATTCTTAACCTGTTTATCTTAATAGTCCTTTGTGGTATACCATCACATTATCATTTTCTAATACTGGCAGAAGAGTGCCATTTTTATGAACAGGAATTCTTTATACTATTAAAGTTGATAGCACTTCAGAGATTATTCTTTAAAAATTACCCCCCTGTATCTTTTCTTCTCTAATAACCTATTAGCAGCATCTTTTGGCTCAGTTAGAAATAAAGGGAGTCTCACTTTAAAATTAAAATAGTTTTGATTTTCTCTTCTAAACATATTTTCATGTGAATTTTTTCTTTTAATAATTGATCTTTTTTGTAAAACACCTGCCTTCCTCTCACATAAAAGATAAATCCATATTTTTGAATTATGAAAATGTAATTATATAAAAATACACTTGTGTGTAAAAGAATGCTTATTGTAAAGGATTCAGATTGCAAAACACTTCCTGCTACAAGATCTAGTGGAGGGTTGGGAGAAGCATTCTACACAGACTATTTTATTTTTATTATCTAAAAAATATCGTGAAGTTGAGTAACTACAGTAAAGCAAGACTTGTGTTATAGTACTAAAGAATCCAGAAGACCTGGCATCAGACTGCCTAATTCAAATCCCTCCTTCAGTTTTGGCCTTGGGCAAGTTACTTAACATCTCTGGTCTTCAATTTTCTTTTCTTTTTTTTTTTTAAAGATTTTATTTATTTATTTGAGAGAGAGACAGTGAGAGAGAGCATGAGCGAGGAGAAGGTCAGAGAGAGAAGCAGACTCCCCATGGAGCTGGGAGCCCGATGCGGGACTCGATCCCGGGACTCCAGGATCATGACCTGAGCCGAAGGCAGTCGTCCAACCAACTGAGCCACCCAGGCGTCCCAAGGTCTTCAATTTTCTTATCAATAACATGTAAATAATAGCAGCTATTGCAAAGCTTGAAACAATGACTGGAACATGGCAAACAATTAAATGTTAGGCTATCATTGTTAGTTTTTATTCTTTGATATGCCCTAAAAAATGTATATAGTTTGCATCATTGCCATACCAGTCTAATCTTTAACTTCTCCTATGCTCAGGAAGAAATATAAACTTATCTCTCTTCAGGAAACCATCCTATATATCCAGGTCTGCATTTTTCCCCATTTGTTGACTGTTTTAAATTCAAGGCACTTTGTTGAGAATCCTGCAGTTAACTTTTCGTCTTTGCTTATACTACCAAGAAAGATCAAACTTACTTAAAACAGTATTAGAATGACAGATCTGCCAGAAGAAAAAACACATGAAAATGGTTTTAAACAAAGATCAAAGAGCTTTTTGAAATGCAGTTTAAGCTAAAGTGCTTTTAAGGGAATCATTGATAAATAGATGAGAAGTGAATACCCTGTTTCCTGCAGCACAGAAAAGTTAATAAATATGTAAAGTAGTTAGTTATTAAATACTGTGAATATTTGACATTGGTTTCATTCTTCATCAGTTTACAAAGGTATGTGATACTACTACTATTAGACTGGCAACAAGTCACCGTTCTCTCTTGCCCGGACTGCTGCAGTACCTACCTTCTTGCTCCCACCTTCTGCTCAGACCACTTTCAGTCAATTCACCCGGCGGTCGTTAGCAACGGGCGTGGCAGGCTTCTACTCAAAAGTCTCTGCTGGTTTCCCTTTCACAAAGAGTAAAATTCAAAATCTCTCCTTGCACCTGAGATTCCAACATGATCTCTCACTCCTCTTTTACCGTTGTACCCCTCACCTACTCTGTTCCAGCCTATTCAGGACTCCTTGGTGTCTGGGGACTGGACTCAGCAGGCTCCCCCGCCTCAGGGTCTGTACATTTGCTCTTCCTGGGGGGCAGCCCTTCCCACAGGGATCTAAGGACTTGCCCTGGCCCTTCCTTAGGGTTTAAATGTCACCTCATCTGAGAAGCCTTCCCCTGACCGCACTATATGAAACAGCACCTGAACACATACTCGCCATCACTCTGTCTCCTTCGCCCTGCTTTGTTTTTTTTTTTTTCATTGCACTTAGTGCTGTATGCCATGTTTGTCCATCTGTCTCCCCGCATTAGAATATAAGCTCCAGGAGAGCTCATCTGCCTTCTCCACTGTTGTTTCCTTACACCTGGAACAGCACCTAGGTTGTTGAATGAATTAAAAAAAAAAAAATACTTAACTGCAACTCTTATCCCAGTTTACTACTGACTTCCCATATAAACACAGAACCATGTCCAATTTTCTTTTAGGAAGATTAGGCTAAGAATAGATCTGAAATAAGGCGTTGCTAAGTTTCAGAGGTTATTAAAATGCTGAATACAGGAACTTCCCAGTCCTGGGTATATACCAGTTGGTCCCTGCCTCCCAATCATCTTCAAAGTCCTCTTCTCTCCCTTCCTACACCTCACTAGTGGTGCCGTATGACGGCTGCCAGGCAGACCAGCCTGACCCAGTCTGCTCCCTCACTACCTGCGTTCCTGACAGTAGACCTCACAGTAGTGGCCTATTGTCTTGTAGCTCAAATGAGTTTTATTTAGGGCAGTCCCTTTCTCTCACGCACATCCCCTTTAATGTCTACTCCTTTGTTTTTAACCAGTTACCTCCGATC
The DNA here is from genome assembly GCF_002288905.1 of Enhydra lutris kenyoni. Taxonomy (NCBI): domain Eukaryota; kingdom Metazoa; phylum Chordata; class Mammalia; order Carnivora; family Mustelidae; genus Enhydra; species Enhydra lutris. Next base: position 19,851,289 of record NW_019154103.1, read on the forward strand.
TTTCTTTCTTTCTCCAAAAAGTCCGCAGTTATGATTGTTTGGCAGAAGATTAGTACTTGTACTATGCCCCTTCCAAGGAAATGGGAGAATACGGACTTTTACATTGTTATATGTAAAACATGTACCTTCGGAAGATTTATAAAGGTCTTTCTCTACCTCCTTATTTTCCTGAAATTAGCCTATTAGTCCTCAAATACTTAGTCATGTTAATTTTCTTATTCAATTTTGTTTAAGTTCTAGCATGTCAGATATGTTATTTCCTATTTTTCATTGGAAATGTTTAATTATACTTAACCATGGAACGCAGAAACCAGAAAAGGGGTGGAAAAGCAACTGCAGACTCATTTGGAACTATGCCAAGTAGCCAGTCATAATTAATGGTAATTTTTCTGTAGGAAAAATATCATTTGAATTCCAAATACCTTAAAAGCAATTTTTAAAAATGCCTCTTTTTAAGTTAGACATTTCTCATGTTATAGTTTATCTGTTTATATTTGATAAGGGGAAATAAATTATTTTTCCCTAGATCAGTATAATCCAAGATTATATATATGTTCTGCAAAACACTAGCCCCTCAATATGCTACTTGAGGGTAAAAATGTATGTCATCAAATAACTTTGGGACAAATGTCATACTATTATTATCACCCTTACAGGTTTATGAAAAGTATCAGCAATAAACTTTCACTGACAATAAAATAACCTAGTTTTTTTTTTTTTAAGATTTATTTACTTATTTATTTGACAGACAGAGATCACAAGTAGGCAGAGAGGCAGGCAGAGAGAGAGGGGGAAGCAGGCTCCCGCTGAGCAGAGAGCCCAATGCGGGGCTCGATCCCAGGACCCTAGGATCATGACCCAAGCCGAAGGCAGAGGCTTTAACCCACTAACCCACCCAGGCGCCCCTAACCTACCTACTTTTAATCATTGTTTGCAAACATATATATGACTACTAAACCCCTTTCTCATATAGGTCTTTTATCTTAATATCTAGTGGAACAAATGGGAGAAACAACTGTAATTATTTGTCATTCAGAAATAAAGGACTGATTAATATCTGTTGAGGGTTTCCCATCAGGTACTATTCTCAGAGCCTTACATAAATTATCATATTTAAACCTAAAATAAGTGTATGAGGTAGAGGTATGATTGTTATTCCCCTTTTACAGATGAGGAAACTGAGGTCCAGAGTAGTTAACAATCATGTTGAAAGGGCATATGGCTAATGAAGTGAGCATTTGGACCTAAGCAGTCTATTTACCAAATCCATATATGGTCTTTGGTCTCTACACCTTCTAACGATGTCATTTATGAGTATTTCAACTAGTGGAAGAATAAGTTATTTAAAAATATTATTCTGTTACATAGATATTGCTGGAGCTCCTCTGCCACAGAACCTGAGTGGATACTCTTTGCTGCCTTTAGCATCAGAAACGTTTAAGAATGAACATAAATCCAAAAACCTACATCCGCCCTGGATTCTGAGTCAGTTCCATGGATGCAATGTGAATGCTTCCACCTACATGCTGCGGACTAACCGATGGAAGTATATCGCCTACTCCGATGGCACTGCAGTACTGCCTCAACTCTTTGGTAAATTTGTTGGTGTCTTTTTAAGTGTGGTAATATACAGAATGAGCTGTCCTCCATAGTGTTGCTCAAGAGGCCCAGTCATCCATGGTTAAATAAATACCTGCCGCTTCTCATGCCAGGACCATCTATAAAAGGTTGCCCATGTGAGAGCAGCTTCTTTGCAGATCCTCTGAATTCCAGAGCAAGTGTCTGAAGACTTTTGATCGGGGTCTCAAGATTGAAACCGTGGTTTTCGCTGATCAAGGTGTCTTCTAAGATTCGTGGTTATCTTTCCCAAACAGTAGTCCACACCCTCTCATTATCCCTTGGTTTCAGCTGTTCTGGATATTAACCCCTATATCTTGTGAAGCCTGACATTCTTTTTTTTTTTTTTTAAGATTTTATTTATTTGACAGAGAGAGAGAGATCACAAGTAGGCAGAGAGGCAGGTGGAGAGAGAGGGAGAAGCAGGCTCCCTGCTGAGCAGAGAGCCTGATGCGGGGCTCAATCCCAGGATGCTGAGATCATGACCTGAGCCGAAGGCAGAGGCTTAACCCATTGAGCCACCCAGGCGCCCCAAGCCTGACATTCTGATTTATTATTTAAGATGATACCAATATCCTCATTTTATAGAGAAGACTAGAAGTCAGAGGGATTCAAATACCTGTGCAAGATCTCACAGCTAATGACAGAGCTGGGATTTTAACCCAGGTCTAACTTCAAAATCCATGCTCCTTCTCCACAAAGATGCCTGCTAGCTTCACTACTCTATGAATTAATTTTAATTTTTTAAAGATTTATTTATTTATTTTGGAGAGAGGGAGAAAGAGCATGCACAGGAGAGAGGGGCACAGGGAGCGGGAAAGAGAAAATTCTCAAGCAGACTCCCCCTCTCAGCACAGAACCCCATGTGGGGCGAGATCCCAGGACCCTGAGATCATGACCTGAGCCAAAATCAAGAGTCAGATGCTTAATTGATGGAGCCACCCGGGCACTCCTCTATGAATTAATTTTAAAGCAACATTATTAAATTCAGGTTTTACTTATCCCTTGCCCCTCTTTTTCACATATAACATGCCATTATTAATATTCATTTCTCCCTAAGTTTCCTTTCCAGTTAGAAATGTCAAAATCGTTAACTCCAAATAATTCTTTAGGGGCTAAACTGATTGACCTCCCCCTCTCCCCTTTACCCTAAGAGCAGGAGATTCTTGACTTCAAAAGGAAGTCCTTCAGGGAGCCTGGGTGGCTCAGTGGGTTAAGCCTCTGCCTTCGGCTCAGGTCATGATCTCAGGGTCCTGGGATCGAGCCCCGCATCGGGCTCTCTGCTCAGCGGGGAGTCTGCTTCCCGCTCCCTCTCTCTGCCTGCCTCTCTGCCTGCTTGTGATCTCTCTCTGTTAAATTAAAAAAAAAAAAAGGAAGTCCTTCAGTTTTCATCCTGATGTGTAATGGGCACGTCTTGCTCATTCACTGGACATGTTCTGCAAAAAGCAGATGTGACTGTCAAAGCACCAGGGGCGAGCCTGCCTTTCCTGTATTCTCTGGGATTTATTCACGGACTTCCCTTTCCCAAAGACGTACCATCTGAAATCATCTAACAAAGTCATAAATGTCTTCAGGGCCCTTCTGGTAAATGCACCACATAGGCCCACAGAGGTTTTTGTTCATTTATTATCATAAGTAAATTGTCATAAGATCTTTGATTTGCTATTTTTCCAATTAGATCGACATACAGTTATATTTTGTCTTCCTTTTACCTAGGTAAAAAGGGTATTTATGTTCTGAAATATTTATTGTTATTTTCTTGGTGGTAGCAATGAGATACATTCTTATTTCTGTGGCTCTTTGCTCAAATGGACAGTGTTGATGCACCGAACTTTCAAAAATCCAAGCACAAGATGCTAAAATATATAGAAAACTAAGAGTAAGTGAACTTACAAGACTATGACTTGACTATGTAAAGAATTCTTACATCTAGAAAGTTTGGAGCTTTTGAAATGGGAAAAGATAAGCATTACTATTTCTTTTCTCTGTGTGTCAAAACGAGGCATCAGAACCAGGAAGAATTAGGGCCAAGCCAGCTTACCAGTGACATCTATTTCTGCCATCTAGGAAAGGATAAGAAAAAAAATGAGATAGCAGGATGATTTAGGAAGGTAATTTGGACATATATTTAGAAGAGTGTTTAACCTTTGGTATATTATTTTACCATTTATATTGTCCTTCATCTTATTATGCTAATAGGAACTGAAAATAAAAATAAATTCAAATACATTATCTGTCACAGAGTAATGACATTCTAAAATGTGTTTTTGTAACTGGTAACTATTTTGATAGCTATTCCCATTTTTTCTTCCAGATCTTTCCTCAGATCCAGATGAACTAACAAATATTGCTACAAAATTTCCAGAAGTTACATACTCTTTGGATCAGAAGCTTCGTTCCATTATTAACTACCCTAAGGTTTCTGCGGCTGTCCACCAATACAATAAAGAGCAGTTTATCAAGTGGAAACAAAGTGTAGGGCAGAACTATTCAAATGTTATAGCGAACCTCAGATGGCATCAGGACTGGCTTCAGGAACCAAGGAAGTATGAAAGTGCGATTGATCGGTGGCTGAACACCCCCGCTAATCTTAACAAACTCTGAACTGAAGTTAGAAAACAATGTTCTAGAGCAGTACATATAGAGACATGGTAAGAGATCATGAGCCGCTTTTGTATGTTTTAATTACTGATTTTTAGTTACTTTTAAAGAATGTATTCTGTTTTAAAATAAAATATAGGGCACCTGGGTGGCTTGGTGGGTTAGAGCCTCTGCCTTCAGCTTGGGTCATGATCCCAGGATCCTGGGATCAAGCCCCACATTGGGCTCTCTGCCCGGCAGGGAGCCTACTTCCTCCTCTCTCTCTGCCTGCCTCTCTGCCTGCTTGTGATCTCTCTCTGTCTGTCAAATAAATAAACAAAATCTTTAAAAATATATATATATATATAATCATTATGCAATTAGACATTTTCAAAAGTGATTACTATCAAGACCTCATTCTTACGAACTTTTAACAACTTAATGGAGGTGTTAAAAGGATGGAAGCAAATAGTATGATATAAAGTTATGTTTCTCTGAATAATATGGAATATAGACAATTTTTAACAATTATTTTATCACTTATGAACCATAAAATAGTTATTTGTATTTTATGGCGTCTGCTGAGTTATTTGCATTTGATGGGCCAAAAATTTTTTGGATATATTTGATGGGACACAGATCCCAGATCTGACTGACTTTATTACAATTTTTTTTTTTTTTTACATCGGTAATATATGCACAAACTACCAAAGAATGAACAAATGAGCATGAAGTGTCCCTCCTTTCCCAGTTCCCCTTTCTGGGGCAACTACTGTAACCACCTTCCTAAGTATCTTTTTAAAGACACACGGTATATCTAACAAACAAACTTTGTATTTCCCCCCAACACACAAAAGGTAGCTTACTCCACAAAATGTTCGCATCTTGTTCTTTTTTTTTTTTCCCCACTTAAAAATACCTAGAAATAAAATTACTGGGGCAAGACTGTATCTAGCACAAGTATACCAAATTACCTCCAAAGAAGTTATATCAATTTTAAATTCTCACCAATGATGTACTTCCTCACATCCTTCACCAACCTGATAAATAAAAATTTATTTAAAAAGTGTTTTTATTTTGAGTAAGATCATATTTTCATATATTTAATAGCCATTTGAATTTCCTTCACTGTGACTTTTACTATTTCTATTCTTTGCCTATTTTTCTAATGCTTGTCTTTTTTTTTACAGGCGTGGTTTCGGATCTTAGCTTTTTGTCTGTGAGAGAAGCCTCCATGTTTTTGTTTTTGTTTTTTTTTTCCTTTTTGTAATTTGTCTTTTGACTTTGTTCTGGTGTTTTTAACTGTGGCAATTGGTATTTTCATGCAATCAAATTTATGAATCTTTGCATTTATGGCTTTGGGATTTTTGCGTCATACATATTCAGCATGGTGTCCCCCCACTTCCCTTCTTCTAGAGTTTTATTTTTTGTCCTTAGATCTTTGCCCCACCTGGAATGTATCCCATATTAGAAATCTAACTTCAGTTTGTTGTTCTAAGATGGCTACGCAAATCACCTTTTATTGAATAAACTTAACATTTGTGCCCTTGGTTAGAAAATGCTACTTCAGGGCACCTGGGTGGCTCAGTGGGTTAAAGCCTCTGCCTTCGGCTCAGGTCATGATCTCAGGGTCCTGGGATCGAGCCCCGAATCGGGCTCTCTGCTCAGCAGAGAGCCTGCTTCCCTCTCTCTCTCTCTCTGCCTGTCTCTCTGCCCACTTGTGATCTCTCTCTCTCTGTCAAATAGATAAGTAAAATCTTAAAAAAAAAAAAAAGCCGCTTCATTACATAATACCTTTTATTGAATTAATTATCTTTTTCTCTATTGATTTGAAATGTCATTTTATTATATTCCAAAGTTGCATTTACATTTGGGTCCTTTCAGAACATTTGTTATCTTCCAGTGGACCAATCCACCTTTGCTTACTGATGCGGTAGTCCATCTCTGGTCAGACAAGTTCCTTGCCAACATTTTCCTTTTTCAGAGTTATCCTGGCCGCTCTTGCTCACTTAGGTTTTCCACACAAATTTAGAATAAGTTTGCCTAGCTCGGAAATGAAAAATCTTGTTAGTCTTTTTATGAAACCGTATTAAGTTTATAGCCTATTTTAGGGAGAAGTAAACTCTTTATAATCTTCAGTCATTTTTCCCTTTTTTTCAAGGTTTCTTTGATCTCATAGTATTATTCTAAGTTTGCTTCATATGGATCAGTTTCTTTAGAGATTTTTGGAGAAGTAAGGACCTGTAAGAAAACACTGCCTAGGCCCCACCCCACGCCAATGAAATTAGAATTCTGGGGATGGCACCTGGGCACTGTTCTTTCTTATTGTTCCGTTAAGCTCTCTAGCTGATGGTCCCAAAGTGTAGGCAGAGGGGAGTTTTTCCTAGTAGTTTCATCATTTGTTGGCAGTGTGCTATTTTAAGTGGATCTTTCTTCCATTACATCTTCTGTTTGTTTATATATGCAGATTCTTTCTCTATATATTAATTTTGTGCCAATAATACAGTATTTTTGGTACTAATAGTTTTTTGATTGGTATCTTATATTTTTCAGCTATAAAAAGCTGATCTGCAAATAATAATTTTACCTAACTTCCTCTTCAAGCTGTCTTTGACGTTTTCCTGAAGAGCCACTTCTCCTGTGTTTACTCTTCTTCAGTAAATTTGTAGAAGCTTATCTTTGCAGCTATATATGAATTTCTGAGAAAGAAATGTCACTGCAGATACATTCTGAAACAAAACCCTTAAGGAAAAGAGCTCAATATTGGACTATGACAATTAAAATGAAAATACACAAATCTACCTCCCATCTCCTAGTTAAACCTAAAGAACATGAAATAGCTCGTGTGTGGGTGTGTATGCTAATTACAGGGGGAAAATAAAGCAATAATAATAGAAATGTGGTTCTGAAAACATAGGCTTATGAAGATAACTACAGTCCATCTTGTTCTACCCAAGCCCTTCGAAGTGCATTCATTGTTAGAACTTACCAAGCATCCACAGCGTTTTAAACATATGGGCTACAGGATCATACTTAGGTACAACTGAGTTTTTAGGAAAAAATCTGATTCAAGCTGGTATCAACTGTGAAAACAGAAAAAGAAGAAAAACCTGGAAAATTAAGAAATGAGTGCCAGGATCTGAGAGAAACGGACACTATAAACTGAATTGAGGACAGTCTCCAGGATTCATTTTTACTAACTCTGCGCTCCACCCTGTTCCAGTCTACCATAATCTCCTGTTTGGAATTCTGCGGTAGCCTCCTAAGAGGTCTCCCTGAGCCTGCCCTTGGCTTTCTTCAGTCTTTTCTCAACGTAGCAGCCAGACTGATCCTGTTGTAGATACATCACCTCAGGGGCACCTGGGTAGCTCAGTCATTAAGCATCTGCCTTTGGCTCAGGTCATGGTCCCAGGGTCCTGGGATCGAGCCCCCCCATTGAAGGGGTCCCTGCTTAGCGAGAAGCCTGCTTCTCCCTCTGCCACTCTCCCTGCTTGTGTTCCCGCTCTCACTGTGCCTCGGTCACTTTGCCTCAATAAATAAATTCTTTTTTTTTTTTTTTTTTTAAAGATCTATCACATCACTTCACTGGATCCTCAAAACCTTCCACTGGTTTCCCATCTTCCTCTGTTAAAGCCAAAATCATCACAAAGGCCTACAGGACCCTGGACTATTCGGCTGCTCCCTCTCTCACAGATCACCTCTCCTCCCACACTCCCACTTCGTTCACTCTCTTCCAGCCACACTGGCATCCCTGTTGTTTCCTAGCAACCCAGGCATGCACCACCTCAGGACCTTTGTTCTTGTCAGTGCCTTCTGCTGGGAAGACGGTTCTTTCCTCAGATTTTGACATGGCTCACTCTGCTACCTCCTTCAAATTACTGCTCCAAAGCTACCCTCTCACAAGGACTTCTCTGCTTTATTTTCTCCATGGTAATCATTACCATCTAATGCAGGGTGTATTTCCCATATTTAACTTGTTTATACTGTCCCCCACCCCCACACCCCACTAGGATGAAAGCTGTCCGTACAGGCATGGCTTTTTGTCCTTTTTGTTTCCTTAAGTATTCCAAGTGCCTGGCACATAAAAGGTTAGTAAATATTTGTTGAATTAATTTGCTGGGAATTAGAGTTTTTCAGATAACACACTGGATTAGAAAAACCAAGGCATTAGGCCATGGCAGGGCAGATTTGAAAAGGAGTAGCCTCAATAAAGTAGAGCCTTCCAGAAACAGTAATTTCTAGCAAAATCCCACCCAGGAGAGTTGACAAGGGGACTCTATTCTTCTGTCTTTTTCTACGAAAAAGGCCAGATACTGAATATTTTAGGCTTTGTGAACCATATGGTCTTTTTCACAAGTACTCAGTACTACCAAGTAGCGTGAAAATAGCAATAAAACAATATGTAAACATGAGCATGGCTGCTTTCCAATGAAATTTTGTTTACAAAAACACAGGATTTGGCCTGTTGTGGACCACAGTTTGCTAACCCCTAGTCTAGAACAGTGGTTCACAGCTTTGCGGCAAACTGGAATTACTTGAGACTGTTCAAAAACTATTAATGCCTGGCTCCCACCTCTAAGCTCTGAGGTTTTTAAAAGCTTCCCAGATGCCTCTAATGTGCAGCAAAATCTGGGAATCAAGGTTCTGGAACCTTGTTATTCAAACTATGGTCCTTGGACCAGAAGCATCCACATCAACTGGGAACCTTATATGTTTTTATTAGTCTCTGTTAAAAATAAAATAAAAGGATGTATTTTGTATTTATCCTTCTATTCTATGTGGTTTTACATCTCATTAAACCCAGGGCATCCTAATGAAAACTACTAGAATTGATGAAATTTGTTAAATAGCTACATATACAAAATAAACACCTATAAGAATGCTCACTAGGTAAGAGTGGAAATTAGGAAAAGTATCTCACATTATGACAGAGAATAAAATAAATTTTAACAAGAGGCACAACTAAGATGAAAAAATGTCTAGGTTCTACTGAAGTACACTAACAAGATATGAACATGAAATGAAAGCAAGTTCGTGGATGTAAGGATCTTATATTAAAATGTCACTTCCCCAGAATTAATGTATAAATTTTGTACAATTCCTACTTTAACCTGAATAGCGTTTGGTGTTGGGATTTTTTCTTTTTCTTAATTGGACTAAACAGTCAAATTTTCATGGAAAAAAAGTCCAAAATACCCAATAAAATTATGGGAAAAGAAAATTCTTATTGGCTATTAATTCATACTATAAATCACTGAATCAAGCTAAGAACTTGACAATGAGGGGCCAGGAGAAGGAATGATATGTCTCAATACAAACTAGGTGGAAGAAAATCAGTGTAGAAAACAGGAAAGATTGAGACCTCTGATAGAACTCTTCCCTTGTACACCAATCATATATTGTGGATATGTGTGTGTGTTACTTATAATTATACATACTAAGATCTTAGGTAAGATTTTTAGCCCATTTAAAACACATTTTTAGCCCTTTTAAAATACATTTAAAGTTACAAAGCTGAGAGGTGCCTTGGTGGCTCGGATGGGTAAGCCTCTGCCTTCTGCTCAGGTCATGATCCCAGGGTCCAGAGATCAAGCTCCATGTGGCTCCCAGCTCAGCAGGGAGTCAGCTTCTCCCTCTCCCTCTACTGCTCCCCCTGCTTGTGCTCTCTCTGCCTCTCTCTGTCACAAATGAGTAAATAAAATCATTTAAAAAATAAAGTTATAAAGCAGAATCTTAAATAATTCTTAGGTCAAAAAATTAGAGTTCTATCTTATTTTTGAAATAAAGAAAATGAGAAAACTCAGAACATGTGACACACAACCAGAACTTAGAATATTTTTAGCCTCAAACTTTTTATTATTAAGAGGAAATAAACTGTTCAAGAAGTTAGACAACAAAATAAGCATCAATTTTATAATATTTATAGCAAAGTATTGGTATCCTTAAATAATGTTTTAGATTTCTGCTTTCACATAGGATAGGGAGAGTTGCAAGGGAATATTCCTCCCATGTTAACAACAACAACAAAAAGCTAGATAATGTAAGCTTTTTTTTTGAGCCTAATAGAAAGGCTTGAGGCTGCAAGACAACAGGTAACCAGAATTCAAAAGGGTGGCAAGCTCCTCTGAGAAGAAGTGGGCACTCAAACTGGGTCACCTGTGACAGACCATGGCGGGGAAGGGAACTAGCAACCAAAAGAATGGGTAACAAAACAACTGATACTATGACAAATCCTTAAAAGTCCAATGTGTGTGAAAATAACAATAGAAACTCTGGGAGCACATCACTTGGCATCAGGGAAATACAAATCAAAACCACAATGAGATACCACCTCACACCAGTCAGAATGGCTAAAATTAACAAGTCAGAAAACGACAGATGCTGGCGAGGATGCGGAGAAAGGGGAACCCTCCTACACTGTTGGTGGGAATGCAGGCTGGTGCAACCACTCTGGAAAACAGCATGGAGGTTCCTCAAAAAGTCGAAAATAGAGCTACCCTACAACCCAGCAAATGTACTACTGGGTATTTACCCTAAAGATATAAATGTGATCCAAAGGGGCACGTGCACCCAAATGTTTATAACAGCAATGGCCACAATAGCCAAACTATGGAAAGAACCTAGATGTCCATCAACAGATGAATGGATAAAGAAGATGTGGTATATATATACAATGGAATACTATGCATCCATCAAAAGAAATGAAATCTTGCCATTTGTGACGATGTGGATGGAACTAGAGGGTATTATGCTTAGCGAAATAAGTCAATCAGAGAAAGACAATTATCATATGATCTCCCTGATATGAGGAAGTGGAGATGCAACGTGGGGGTTTGGGGGGTAAGAAAAGAATAAATGAAACAAGATGGGATCGGGAGGGACACAAACCATAAGAGACTCTTAATCTCACAAAACAAACTTAGTGTTGCCGGGGGGAGGGGGTTAGGGAAAAGGTGGTGGGGTTATGGACATTGGGGAAGGTATGTGCTATGGTAAGTGCTGTGAAGTGTGTAAACCTGGTGATTCACAGACCTGTACCCCTGGGGCTAATAATACATTATATGTTAATTAAAAAATTTTAAAAATAAAAAAAAGAGACTCTGGGAGCCCCCCACACAAGGGAAACCCCCATGAACTTTTTTTCATGGACCTCAAGCAGCACTCATGAGAAAGACTGGGGGCAGGGCTAGACATCTAATGGAGCCCCTTCAGTGGACCAGGTGGATAGTGGCCATGGACTGGCTACCTCTGGAGAATGAGCACAGAGCCCAAAACCTTATGTGTTAAAAACGTATGTCAAGCTTACATCTAGTTTGTATTGAGACAAACTAGACTGATCATATGATAAACTGAGAACACAGTATTAGCCCTATAGTATTTCAGACCAAAAACTGTAATCCAAATTTAATTATGTGGAAACAAATACAACTTTAGAGACATTCTACCGAACATGTGTCATGGACTCTTCAGACCTGTCAGAGTCAGGAAAGGAAAAAGAAAGGCTGGGCAATTGTTCTAGACTGAAGGCCACTAGAGAAATAATGCAGTTAAATACCACCCATGCAGTGGATCCAACTAAACACATCCTTGGGAAATTGTCACAGACAAGAGAACAATCAAGTTCTAGAATGGAAAAAACAATGATCACATTTACACAAATCAGGAACCAGAGTGACTTTATGCTTCCCAACACAAACACTTAGAAGCCAGAAGGCAATGGAGCAATGCCATCAAAATTCAGAAGGAAAGCATTTCCAGTGCAGAATTTTAACCCCAGCCAAGTCATCATTTAAGCATGATGGTAAAATAAAGAAATGTTCAGACATGCAAGAGCCCAAAAATTTATCCTTTCTCAAGAAGCCACTGAAGGATGCTTTCTACCTGACCAGGGAAATAAACCAAGAAGATAAACCAAAAACAAAACACACATGAAATTTGAAAGCAGGAAACCCAGCATGAGATGGTGAAAGGAGTCTCTAGGATAATGGTAAAGGGAGATGCCTGGGTAACAGCTGTCCTGGAGGGCAACATGACCGATTCTACGTGACTACAAGACTCCCACCGCTATGTCCTCAGCCTCTGCACCATTTTTTAAATCTTATGACGTGTTGGATGATGTGTTCTACCCAAAGAGAAAGAAACCAAGAAAAAAGACCAGAGATTCAAGAAACAAGAATTCCAACCCAAAAAGAAAGGCAGAGTTTCAGTGATGACGACACTCTAAGATGATAGTTGTATGGTAGGCCTAGAGAGAAACCAGCCCACATGGAGAGGGGGCGGGGATGGAGGTCTCTGGTAAGAAAATTTCCAAGAAAAATAAACTGGAATTGCTACATTATGTTACAAAACTGAACTGAGGGACTAAGAGGTATAGGAAGAATTAGCTATGTGACAATGGAATTCAATGCAATTATTAATTTCAAGAAAAAATGATAATCATAATATCTATAACACTCACCTGAGAATATTTTTATTTCATAATAATGTATACACTAACTATAAATCTAACCCAAAATTACAATATTGCTGTAATAAGTATGGGAAAGTAGAAATTATCTAATGAGAGGCTAATAGTTACTACATTATGCATTTGCTATTTAGAATTCTAGAATGAAGTAAATGCCAGAAGAAACAGCAAATCGATTCTAAATTGGTTCCATTCAGAAGATGGGAGGGAGGAGTGAGGATATGTAGACAGGAAAACTATATTGTTGCCAGCCCTCTAGTTCTAGTGGACTTTCCAAACAAGGTGTACGTACTGTCTTGAGAAGAATTAATTTTTTTCAATCAATGATCTATCAGGTCTTAGTAATGTTAAGTTGTGTGGAATGTAATTTTGCTGGTAGAGTCCTGTTATATGAGACCATTTCACCAAAGTGAGACAAATTATAGAATTATCTTGAGAAACATGAAACTGATATTGGCTAGAGAAATCATTGAATTATGGGTATTGCTCAGAGAGAGCTGCCTGGAAGAAGATGATCATAAGCTGGGATGATGTATGTTACGAAGAAAAAGGCCTCCGCAAAACCCTCTGGGGGGAGAATGTGAAAATTAAACCACGAGTTTGATTTCCCAGGGCTCTAGCTCTACCTCTTTTTTAAGCGTTCCACCAAGAATGGCTCTCCCTCCATCTCTCCAGAGCCTCCCCTCTGGGTGATACTGGCCTAGGTATGAAAGACATTTCTTTTCCTCAGGTTGATGGATTTATTGTCGAAGCAGGAACATTTGCTCAAAGTTCTCTGAAATGCATCATATATCCATTAATTCAGCAATTTGAAACATATTTCCTGATATCTAGATTGGTCAAGCCCAGTGCTAGGCACTGGGGAGAGGATAATAAAAATGACAAAGTTCTCTGGCCAAAGGACACTGGTTTGGGAATTAGGGTTCCTCAAGGCAAGAAAAGGACTGTCAACCACACCCACCAAACCCTCTTCTCTGGAGCAGCTTAAAGTGCCAAATGTGTCCTCAGCCTGGGACAGTGAATCCCAGCAGATGCCAGGACGAGGAAGCCCAGGAAATCGACTTGCACAGAGATCATGTGGAGGGTCCATCCTGCTTCCAACAGGAAAACTGAAATTTGTTTGTGAGGAGATAGGGCTAAAATAAAAGAGACAGCATTGAATCGAAACCATTTCCTGTGACTTGGATTTCTTTTTTAAAAATTGGCCGTCTTATCATTTTGTTAGTCACCTTTTCTCTAGGCTTATTGGGGGCGTAGTCCCTCCCTCCCAGCAACTTCCATCTGCTTGCAAAACAGAGAATGAAGAGCCATGATGACACATCCGTCACTGGATGGAAATATTAAGAGAAGAATCAACAAATGTACTACCATTTGCATAAAACCTATTAATGCCCTCTTCAGACTAATGCAGTGATTTTTACATCGCTGAGAGAGCAGCTGTGATCCACTGCTTTAGTAATGAGGAGTGTTTGAAACATCTGCAAATCGCTGCTCCTCCTAAATGCCAAGCAATATCATCACTTTAGCTCTCTGCAAGTAAATACTCTCATTGTTGGCCAGAGGAAGGCATATCTTTATCAAAGATTCATCTAGTGGGCCCCTCTTTGCCCCAAACGCTGTTGGGTTTCTTGTGTTTCCTGTTTTTCTCATGCTAGTACATGCTGATCCATGGCATTTTCGAGTTTTTATTTTATTTTTTTAATGAAAACTAGTGTCTGTCCCCCCCCCCCCCCCCCCCCCCCCCCCCCCCCCCCCCCC
>NW_019154103.1:19865810-19957169 GCF_002288905.1 Enhydra lutris kenyoni
CCCCCCCCCCCCCCCCCCCCGCCTACTGGTAATCCATAACCATTTTGAGAGGTACAATGTCGGTCAGAACCTTCCTCTCTGGTATGTTGGTCCCAGCTAACAGGAGCTTTTTGCAAAGGCCAGGCAAGGCGAGCTTCTGCCCCGCTGTGCTCTACGCGTAAATAGCGAACCTGAGAGGCTCCAGAGCTCTGTGATCCCGGGCTACGGCGAGCGCACGGTGGGAGCCACCGCAGACCCGGAGGGGCATCCAGCGGGATTGGGAGGAGAGACACGGAGAAGGTGGAGAATAAGAATCATGTGCGTTGCTCGAGTGTACAACCCACATTTGAGTGACAAATGACGAGGACCACCTATAAAAACAACTAAGCGCAAGTCTACCCGAATCCATTTTCCTGTGTGTGCGCGCGTTTTCAACTAACTTTGGGAACTCGTAGACCAGGCGTCGTGCCCCTCGCAGCCTCGACTCCACCTGGGTTTCCCGCGCCTTGCCCGCCCGCTTCCGTACCTCCTTCTCCCCCAGGCTAAGGATGGAGGATCCCTTCAGCCCCTCAACTTTCTCGCCAGCGCCCAACGTCTCCGTACCTGTCTCTCCTGGCTGGGGTCTCAACTTCACTTCCGGACAGGGGGCCCCAGTGCCCGGGCCGCCGCCGCCGCCGCCTCCCGGACCACCCAGCCGCAGCATCCGCCTGGTCTTTCTGGGGGTCATCCTGGTGGTGGCGGTGGCCGGCAACGCCACGGTGCTGTGTCGCCTATGCGGGGGTGGCGGGCCCTGGGCGGGTCCCAAGCGTCGCAAGATGGACTTCCTGCTGGTGCAGCTGGCCCTGGCTGACCTGTACGCGAGCGGAGGGACCGCGCTGTCGCAGCTGGCCTGGGAGCTGCTGGGCGAGCCGCGCCGGGCGGCGGGAGACCTTTCGTGCCGCTTCGTGCAGCTGCTGCAGGCGTCCGGCCGCGGCGCTTCTGCCCATCTCGTGGTGCTCATTGCCCTCGAACGCCAGCGCGCAGTGCGCCGGCCGCAGGGCCAGCCGCTGCCCGCGCGCGCCCTCGCCGCGCTGGGCTGGCTGCTGGCGCTGCTGCTGGCGCTGCCCCCCGCCTTCGTGGTGCGCGGGGGCGCCCCCTCGCCGCCTCCCGCCGCGCCCTCGGCAGCCCGCACCTGGCCGGGCGAGCGTCGCTGCAGCGATATCTTCGCGCCCCTACCGCGCTGGCACCTGCAGGTGTACGCGCTCTACGAAGCCGTCGCAGGCTTCGTGGCGCCGGTCGCGGTCATGGGCGTAGCATGCAGCCGCCTGCTCTGCGCCTGGTGGCAGCGCCTGCCCCACGCCCCACCGCCTTCAGCGCCCTGGTCCGCGACTCCCGGCCGCGCCCCTGCGCCCAGCGCGCTGCCCCGCGCGAAGGTCCAGAGCCTGAAGATGAGCCTGGCGCTGGCGCTGCTGTTCGTGAGTTGCGAGCTTCCCTACTTCGCCGCACGGCTGGCGGCCGCGTGGTCGTCCGGACAGGTGGGAGACTGGGAGACCGAGGACCTGGCGGCGGCGCTGCACCTCGTGGGGGTGGCCAACAGCGCCCTCAATCCCTTCGTCTACCTCTTCTTCCAGGCGGGCGACTGCCAGCTTCTGCGGCGGCTGCGAAGGCGCCTGGGCGCAGTCTGCTGCTCGTGGGAGGGAAGAGCGGAGGACGATGAGGGGGCCGGGGGCCACCAAGCGCTTCACCGCCACCGCTGGCCCCACCCCCACTACCACCACGCTAGACGCGAGCCCCCGGTGGAGGGCGGCTTGCGCCCACCCCCGCCGCGCCCCCGGCCGCTGCCCTGCTCCTGCGAAAGCGCTTTCTAGTTGCTCGATGGCCAGACGGGTCATCTGTCGCCGCCACACAGCCTCCGCGGAACATGAGGCTGGCCCGGTTCTACCTAGATCAAAACCAGCAGGAGAGTCTCTGATATTGACCCTGAAGCTGTCCCCATCCTAAACTGTTTCTTTCTAATGTTTACATTTTCCTACTCTTCCAGCTTCTTCTCACATTTCCCAGTTTGGAGACGAGAGAGAGTTTGAGCCACTGGGAAGTTGTAAAAACAGTCGAAGATACAGAGTTATTTTTGCAGTTCTCTTTGACGCTCCCATAGTGTTCTGGATAGGATCTTTTGGTTTAGCTAAATTGTCAAGCTTTCATTATTTGCTGTGCTATCATACGTTTTTACTTATTTTGAGTCGTGTTTAAATCAAGTGTACCTTGGAGACCAGAGAATTTGCCTTTCTTTCCTGGAGGAAAAATCCCCGCACTGCTCTCCCTGAGGAGCCTGGAGATTGTACCAGTGATGCTGTCAGAAATGTAATCGTGCTGTCACTGCAGAACCAGAGTATTTGTAAAATAAAAACAGTACCCACAGAGCAATTAGTACTTTTTCCCCATGGTAATGTGTTTTCCCAGAAGAAAATCAGTGTGGCCTTTATTTCTAGCCATCACTTCAATAGAAGCTGGGGGTTGTAGGAGGGACACATAAAAGCTTCCCTTTAGACCCTTCCAAACACGCCCAGTTTCTGCAGGAAACTGTGCCTGTGCCCAAACTAGCCTTTACAGCTAAGGTGTTGCGCTCAGGTGGAGCTTCCCAGCGCAGAGTCCCCAGCAAACTAGAAAAGCGAAACACCGAGGTGGTGGGCTCACTGTCCCAGATGGAGCCTCATGGAAATTTGTGGCTGGGAAGAAAGCTGCACCCTCCCCATGTTGCAAGTATCTATACAACTCCTTTTTTTTAAAAAATGAAGGCAATGCCTATTGGTGGGGATTGCTGAGAACAAAGGCAAGAAGCAGATTTAATCAGTGACCTCCTCCTCTTAACTGTCCTTGGTTCTAGAAAGAAGTGGCAGCACTTACGAACACGGTATCCACGTGTTTACCAGTGTCTTTCATCTGAGAATCTGCGAGATTTCCATGATTGTGCCTCCTGTTGGTGCACAAATGCCAAACTAAGATGGAGAAAGGGGAAATGATTGCTAGAGTTCACTTGTAGAGCCAATGCTCTTTGAGGGCTTTCTTTGTTTACTCCACTGAGGTATCCCAAAGTCTTAATGCTTGACCTGTACTAGGCACTCAACACATATTTGTTGAATAATTCATGATATGAGTCAGGCAAAGATAGAATGGATACAAGATTTACAAAATCTCCACTAAGCTTGATTTACCTTTTGCCCAAATTCTGTCAAAAAATGTTGGAGTTAAAGGTTTTCCTTCATCTTTTTAATCCTCCGCACCCTGCTTAGGATACTATGGAGTGTGATATACCAAGAATAAGTTAGCCAAAAAGAGAACACAGTTGTCTTCATGACATTATTTTTATTCATTAGCATGGGATATTTATTGGCATTTTTCTTTATTAATAAACACTAATTCCTTATCTTGTGCCAAGCAATGTGTTAGGCATTGGACATACTAAGATGAATAACACACATCTTTCCCTCAAAGACCTTAAAATCAATCTGACAATTACTGCAAGATAGCACATGTGCTTTCATAAGGGTTCCAGTCAGGGTGTTGGGTCACTGAAAAAGAACATCTGACAAACTCAGGAGACTGAAGCAGTCATTCCAATGATGACCAACTAATGGGAAGCGGGGAATGGGCAAAGGCAGGGATCAAGGCAGAAGCACAGAGAGACTCAAAATATGACCTGGTGTGTCACTTTGAATGCTCCCAACCAAGAATTTAAGACAGCTGAGTTGCTGTTTCTGTTACCGCAATTGAGCACACCCTAACAGAAAAATGGGTTCAGCTGGTTTAAATTTACTTTCTCACATAAGAAGTCCAGTGGTAGAGCTGTTCCAAAGTTGGTTAGTTGAGTAGCTTCATAACTTCATCATCAAAGACCTAGCTCCTTTTCATTTTTCTTTTTTTTTTTTTTTAAGTGAACAGCCACAGCCTTACTGCTTTGAGTGAGGGAGGGAACGTGAACACCTTTTTTTTTTTTTTTTAAGATTTTCTTTCTTTATTTATTTGTCAGAGAGAGACAGAGAGAAAGCACACAAGCAGGCAGAGGTGGAGAGAGAAGCAGGTTCCCTGCCGAGCAAGGAGCCGGATGCAGAACTCGATCTCAGAACTCTGGGATCATGACCTGAGCTGAAGGCAGCAGCCTGTCCAGAAAAGGAAGGAAGAATTTCTCTCTCTCTCTCTCTCTCTCTTTTTTTAACTCTTTATAGGAAAGAAGAAACATTTCACAGACATCCTGAGCAGATGTTCCTGCATGGCTCATTGGCCAGAACCATATCATATATCCATAAGCAGACCACCGCAAGGGAAATGGGGCCACGATGATGGCCTAGACATGGAGCTGAAGATATGAGTTGCACGGTAAAGGGGTGAAAAAAAAATAAGACTTCTATTTTTTCTTTTAAGAAAAGAAAAGGAAATGCTTATGGGAGGGCAAGTCTAAACTTTTATCCAATTGCCAAACTGGGGGTTGATTTTTATAATCTATTAGAGATTTTCATCTGTGCCATCTAGAAATTATAAGACATCTCCATCTGGGTCAAAAATACAGAATACATATACATGTAGTTAATTTGAAATTAAACTATATTTTCTTGAGATTTTGTGGAAGAGTTGGTTAAGCCCAATTCATAGTGAAATACTTCCATGGCTAAGGAACTTTCCCTAATCTTAACTAAATCTGACACTTGAAGGTAGATCTAGGTGACTTCGTTTTCATCTTCAGAGGCACTTGTAGGTTAAGAAATTCAGAGCATCACCTCAGAATTTAATCCCCAGAAACTGCATTGCTATAAGCAACTCAAAGATTCATTTTTGTCCCCATCAAGGAAGCCCCCAAAGGTTATTTTAAATTTAGACTCTCACTTGAGTGGGAGATACTATTCAAATTTCACAGGAAAGGTATATGAACAGTTGACCCTGAACTTGATCTATTTCCCAGGTATCACCCAAATAGTATATGACTAGAGGAGAAACCAGACCACGCATTTGGAATTGAGGAGGAATCAAATAACATACCCTCACCCATTGCACATTTCCCCTTGGAGTTAGATTTTAAGGAAGCTGCCACACACAGGCCTAGACTATAGGATTCTAGGAGGCACTATTCATATACATGACAATGTAAATGTCACCACCAGAACTTTAAAGCCTAGATACAAAGAATTCTATATTTAAAAAAAAAAAAACTGTCTGCATGGTAACATACAGCTAAAATAAGTAAACATGACCTATTACATAATTTGAAGCAGAGATTATGTAGCAAACAGCCAGGAGTGGAAGTAAAACCACAATTTGTGACTAGCTAGAACTCATTTACTAAAAATAGAATAGTAGAGCTGATTTGTGGAAGAGGAGGTAGATTTTTTCGAAGCTTCCTAGGAAGCTTCCTGGGAAACACAAAAGTCGAAAATTGGAGAAGCCACCCCCCCCATTCCTAAAATGTTTGGACTTGATCAATGGGAAGATATTATAATGAAAATGAAGTCTAATTAAATTAAACAGATGTTTTGCTAAGTTGTGAGGCAGTATAATGAAAAGATCAGTCTTTAGAACCTACAGACCTGGACTTAAATTTCATCTCTACCATCTTATCACTTAGTAGCTGAGTGACTTTAGGCTGTTTGCTGAATCTTTCTGAGTCTTGGCTTCTTTTTTTTTTTTTTTTCTTTTTCTTTTCTTCTCTCTTTCTTTCTTTCTTTCTTTTTTTTTTTTTTTAGTCTTGGTTTTCTTATCAGAAAAATGGGGTTTATATTAGCTACTTCATAGGACTGATGTAGGTAAAAATGTAAAATACTTGATGTGGGGAAGGGGAGCCCGTCAGTCTGTCCCTTCAGACTATGCCTATTGGATGTCCATTTTCTTATTGTTTAAGGCAGTTGAGTTGGATTTTCTGTTATTTGTGAGAGCAAGCATCCTCTAATTGAAGACGTTTGGCAAGAAAAACAGTCTCATTTTAGCTTACTGCATGTTCTTTATCAAAGAAATAAGAACATTCCAAGTGTACTTTTATTTAGCCCATCAGCCAGTATGTATTGAAGAACCATATTTGACACTATATTGGGGCAAAGGGAAGAAAATCAAAGACGTACCTCTTGTATTTAAAAACTTTGCATTCTATGAAAAACCAACTTTCATGGTAAGGAGTTTGTTGAGAAATCTCAACCTATGATTTTTAATGTTATAGGACATTTGCAAATTCTTACCATTAATGATATGACTCATTCATTCATTCATGGGGTATTTATTAAAGAGCCACATGTGCAAAGTACGAATGAAGTTTTAGATATATATATAATACATATCACTTATCATAGATATATATTCCATTTAAAATTTAGGTTTTGGGTGGAAACTTTGGACCAACTATTACTGGTTGGCCAAACCTGGAATTGACAACCACAAAATGGGTTGGAGTAATTACATAATAGCCTCCAGTGAATCATTCTTCTTGATATGAACCCCTTGTATAATCTTTTCCTACAGAGTCTGGGCTTGGTCATGTCACCCACCTTGACAGTGGTCATCACAAGATCGTTCACAAGCCTGGTGTTGAAAAGCACATACACATGGGGCTTGTCCTCTCAGAAAAACTGCCCTAACATCACCATGGCATGAAGAAGCCAAGAGTGAAAGAGCATATGGAAAGGGAGGCCCAGCTACTCAGCCATCATAGTGGAGCCCAGTTCCCAACTGACTCTCCAGCTAAATGCAACCACATGAGTGAGCCCAGGGGAGACAAACAGAGGAACTGCTGAGCTAACCCACAGACCTGTGAGAAGCAAGAATTCACAGCCATTGAGTTTGGGGGTTGGTTTACTTTACCACACTAAATGACTAAATCATGTCTGAGTAGTAAAATGCTGAGTAGTAAAATGGTGTTGGATACATTGAAAATGGAAGTCAAATGACCTAGATATCAGACCATATGGGTTCTACTCTTCCACCACATGTCAAATTGGGGTATTTAACTGCTCACCATGTAATCTGATGAGACTTCACATCAACTTGAAGTGCAGAGAACCCCAAGGGGAATATCAAGCTCAAGGGGAAAAGTCAACACTTTTTCCATGTGGTAAAATCTATTGCCAAACCCTGGCAGTTCTGGGTATGGTTTTATTAAGTAAGGTACTACTGTGTGCCTTACAAAATACCCATAAGATAAAAATTGAGAACCATAATAATGATAGCTAATTTTTTTTTTTTTTTAGCAGTGGGTAGCAAAGCAAAGTTTATTGAGTGATAGAACTGACAGATATTACATACCTCCCGAGAGAGGGGCCCCAACAAGGTTGCCCTAAATAATTTCTATGAAGCCTGGCACTTTACAAGCATCAATTTAATTAATCCTCACAACAACTTAAAGTGATACATCATAATCCTCTCTACCTTATAGATAAGAAAACTGAGGCTAAGGATAACTTGCCCATGGTCAAAGAGTTAGTAAGTGGCAGAGGTAAAGCTGTGAGGGCTTCTTCATTGACGCTGGTGTTGTTTGTCATTTGAACAGGTAACAGCCAAGGAGTTAGCATCTGAGCCCAAAATATAGGTCTTGCTTTATGTAAGATGTATCTCTTAGAGCCACAGTCTGGACGCAGGAGGTGAGGTGGGAGACAACATGATAGATTTAATAAAAAAAAAAAAAATGGCTATGCGAAGAATTAAATGCATTTCAGAAAAACTATACAATTACATCAGAGTTTCATCATTTTAGCCTCCAAATTATCCAAGTAAAGAACTAACTTGCTAGAAATGGTGGAGATTGCCAGCTATTCACCAAAATCCATTTTCCCCTTCTTAACTGGCTGCTCAGTCAGAGACTACATTTCCCAGCCTCCTCTGCCTCCAGTTAGAGCCATGTGACCACATTCCTAGCAACAGAATGTGAGCAAAAGTGACATGGCTGGCTTCCAGACTTGGCTTAAAACACAGGGCTTGGGGTCCTCCATGTTATCTTTCCCTTTCCTGTTGGCTGGAAAGTATGATGTGACAATCACACAATGTACCAATGATCAGGTTTAGCCATGCAGATGAGGACAACATCCTAGGGGTGGCAGAGCAAAAGATGAAAGGAATCTGGGTCCTTTCTGGATCTTGTGAGACAAAGACAGACTAAACTGGACAGAAGATTATGTGAGAGGGAAATAAATTTCTTTAGGTCACTGAATTTTGTGACTCTCCTTATTACAGCTAACCTTTAACTCAACTTATATTTTAAGGTTGTATTACAGTAGACTATGGAATAGCTTTGCTTCTCATTTTTTGTTCCACAGGGCTTCTGTGTTTCCAGAGGAGCTTAGTGTTAATTTGGATGGACCAAATCTAGAATGTGACTCTTCAGAGGCTTGAGGAACGACCCTAGGTCCAAAATGTCTGAACCAAATCATGCATGTGAGACGTCTTTTTTTTTTTTTAAAGATTTTATTTATTTATTTGAGAGAGAGAGAGAGAGAGAGGTAACAACAGAGATAATAAGAGACAGCATGAACCTGGAGGAGAGGGAGAAGCAGGCTCTCCACTGAGCACAGAGCCCTAGGTGGGGTTTGATCCCAGTACTCTGGGATTATAACCTAAGCCGAAGGCATATGCTTCACTGACTGAGCCACCCAGACACCCTGGGATGTCTTTTATTTGCCTCAAAGGATGTCACTTAACCTCAGGAGACACTTTTTGTTTAAAAAAAAAAAAATCTAAAGTATGTTAGAGAAACCCAACGTCCATTAACATCATCAGTACAAGAGCCAGCATCAGAAATGGAGCAGGCTCTGCAGCTATCCACAATAACATCCACTATTCTCTTGCCTTATTAAAACAATCCTAATTTTGTCTCAGACCAACATGTTCTAGTTATCTATTGTTATGCAACAACCTATCCCAAATTTTGTGCTGTAAGATAACCACCACTTAATTACACTTAGGGATTTTGTGGGTTAGGACATGGACAGAGTATAGGAGGGCTGGCTTGTCTCTCTACTTTGATGCCTGGGGCCTTAGTGGGGGAAGACTCAAGTGACTGGGGTCTACAATTTCCTGGGAGCTTCTTTACTCATATGTCTGCTGCCTTGGTTAGAATATTCAAAAGTGGGGCTCATCAGGAACTACTGACTAGAGTCTCTAAACCTGGCCCTCCACGTGGCTTTGACTTTCTTACTGCATGGTAGCCTTAGAGCAGTCAAACTTCTCCTAAGGCAGCTCAAGTTTTCAAGAACAAATGTTCTAGTGAGCAAGGTGGAAGCCACATGGCTTTGTATGGCCTTGTCTCATAAGTCTATACTCTACTGGTTGAAGCAGTCACAACCCTGCCCAGATTTTAAAGGCGTACACCCTACCTTCTAATGGAAGAAGTGTCAAAGAATTTGGTGTCATATTTTGCAACTGCCACTCCACCCATCAAGGAAGATAACCCTTCCCCCAGTCTAGGAGATATCTAAGTCAACTATGGTCAACCCATTCTGGTTGACCATAATGGTTGATTGGTTTTGGACAATGAAACAGCATAAGGGTTTCTTGCAAAGGTTTCCTAACCTTAAATAGGAGATAAGAGTTGAGGCAATAATTTCTCTTCCTCTGGATCATGTAGTTTATAAATGTGACCTAAAACTCTTACAGACATCTTGGCACCCACAGAGGGGAGATAACCTTAAGAGAAGGCCAACATCATACAGCTCAAAGAGTGCAAAAGTAAAAAATTCAAGTCTTTGATTATGTAGTTGAGCAGCTGAATTAACCAAGTTGGAGTCATCCAACCTCAGACTCTTATGTGAAATAGTCAATTTTCTCATTGTTTAATGGTTTGAGTTGTTGTCTTCTCTAAAGCCATCCAAGTGGGTATAAGGAATATATTAGTCAAGATTCTCCACAGAAACAGAAGCAATAGTGTGTCTGTACACATGTATTTACTTATTATAAGGAATTGGCTCAAGCAGTTATAGAGGCTGAGAAATCCCAGGATGTGCTGTCTACAAGCTAGAAACCCAGGAGAGCTGGTGATGCAGTTCCAGTCAAAGAGCTGAGGACCAATATGCCAGCACAGTCAGGTAGAGAGAGTGAATTCTCCCTTTCTCCAGTGTGGTGTTCTGTTGTTCTTTTGTTCTACCAAAGCCCTTAATGGATTTTGTTCTACTGAAGCCCCTAATGGATTAGATGATGCCCAGATATATTAGGGAAAGCAATTTGCTTTAGTCAGTCTACCAATTCAAATGCTAGTCTCATCCAGAAACACCCTCACAGACATACTCAAAAATGATGTTTAACCAAATATCTGGGCATTCCTTGGCCCAGTGAATCTGATACATAGACTTAACCATCAGGAGAGACTATAGGGTTTCCTTATAACTTCATCCCAGATAGGAAGTGTCAATTATGCCTGCAAATTTTTGTTTCTCTTTTTTCCCAAAAGTACTCTAAGCTATCTATCATTTCATTTAATTCTTTAAGCAAGGGAGGATATGGCTGATTGAGAATTTAGCCTGGATCATTCAGAAGGTAACATTAAAACAAAGGATTTGGATAATGCAATCCCAGACATTCAAGAACCACTCTACAAGCTGTGAACTTCATTCCTCTGACCAGTGAAGTCACACCACTGTGTTAAAATGATTAGAACTAAAATTATTAGAACTGCTTCACTGTAGACAAGGTAGCAAACATGTAGCAAACATTTCCTCAGCTAGCTGGATGGAGTTTTGGAGGGCATTCTGAATTTTTAAAAAAGATTTGTATTCTTCACTGAGCAATTATCATTACTGCATATTTTTTAAATGTAGCCACTGAAAGCCTGACCAAGGCCAACATGTTCCAGAGTATACTTTGTGAAGCAACAGATGCTTCCGTATTAATGTATCATAAAGGAAAAAAAAAGAGTTTCAGAGTTAGATGTTTAGAACACTAGGTTAAATAGATTTCTTTTTAGTTTTTTATTATAAAATACACAGAAAAGTTGAAGAATAATACAAAAGAACACCCACACATTCATCACTGAGATTCAACAGTCGTTAACATTTTGCCATCTTTCCTTTTATACATCTATATATATTTTTCTGGTTTTGAATAACTTGGAAATTAGCTGCACACACAGTATCCTTACCCTTCAGCTCTGACTACTTGAGCATGCATCTCCTAAGATATTCTTGCATGATCACAAGGGCAGTACCACATTTAAGGAAGTTAACAATCCCCTAGAATCACTTAATACTCAGTCCATATACAGATTTTCCCTTTTGTCCTCAACATAACTTGAACACTTTCCTTTTGAGCCAAAATCTAATTACAGTGTACACTGTCTTTGATTGTTATGACTTTTTAGTTTCTTTTATTCCAAAATAGCCCCCCCCGAACTTTTTAAAAAGTTATTGTATTTTTTAAAAAGACCAAGCCAGTTGTCTTGCAGAATATCCCACATTCTGATTTTTTCTGAGTACTTCCTCATGATACCTTCTATTTTATTCCTCTCTTCCCAACCAGGTTTCTTGAAAGCAGGACCTCTCAGAACCTTCAACACACACACACACACACACACACACACACACACACACACACAGAGGGCTTCCAGCAGTCACATATGGACTCTGTAGCATAGGGAGAAGATCCACCTATACATTTATACTATATATTTATACATACATCTATACATTAGAAGCATCTCCTTGAAGACAAATACAGATTTAAAGGAGAAAGCTAGGAAAATCAGGATAAAATACTCAGTCTCGGTGAGTTCAAAAGTGATACCAAAAGCAGGATATTGGTAATGCCTACACTTCGAGGGAATAAGCAGTAGAAACGTGTTGAGTTAGGGCCCTAGAGAAGGCACAACCAAGATGACACACACTAAAGTGAAGCCAGCTTGGACAAAACCAGAAGCAGGCTTAGATGTTGAGCTGATGGAAGGTTATCTTCTCTTGGGATAGTCCGACTAAAGGAAATTTTGTTTTTTGCACAGTGCCTCTTTTGGGAAGAGCTGGGGGAAAAAGCCTCGGCTAGAAACAAGAAGAAAGTTAAAGGAAGGAAAGTAGGCACTCAGTTTGGCAAACAGTGCATATGGCAGATAAAGAGACCAACCTAAGAAGCAAGTTAACCCGTTACAAACTCACCCAAGCCTTCCTAGAAGGAACAGGGGCATATCAGAAGGGACTGAAGCATTGCAGATACATTCTACCATATACAGGCAAAGCCCAGAACATTCCAGAGTTGACGTCAGGCAATAGTTCTGAAGAGTATGTGCAGAGGTATTTTTGCTCCCTAAGGCCTGAGGCAACCAGATTCAGAAGCAGCAGCAGCAGCGTCAGAACTGTGCCACAGAGGATACCCAAGGTGGAGCAAAGGTGAGGAATACTGACGAATCATCCTGGGCAGCATTTTGCATGAACCTAATCCATTCTATTACAAGATGAGGAGAAGTCAGACCATGTGTCAAGACTTAAAATGCTGCTCTCAAGAAATGTGGAGACCCTGACGCTAGACAGAGGCACCTTTAATGCAGCACACACACGCCAGAAACACTGGGCTCAGCAGAGTGTTAGATAGGAACACACGGCCCTTACCCCGTGGCCTTGTGTGAAAGGACTTCAACTAGGCTGGCACTCCTGGACTCTCTCCACTGCTGGGGTGAGAGGGGCCAAGTGAAAAATAAAACCAACAACAACAATCAAGACCAAAATAAACATTCTCCCTATTTGGTTCTAAACCAATGTCTAGGGAGAAACTGAGGTTCAGAGATTAAATCCTCTTATAGGTTAAAGCCCAAAGATAACAAAATCCAAAGAATGGCAGTTCAAAAATCAAAATTTCCTCTCTTGTATGAAAAAGTCAAAGACCTCCTTGATTGCCAATTCCACGTACCCTCTGCTGGAGAGTCCCCTGAGGCAGGGGATTTGGGGATCCTTCCTTAAGCAGTGGTGGCTGCATACTGCTCTCCCTGAAATGGGGTATTCCTTTAGGACCTCTGAGGTTCTGTTTATTCGATTCCCATTTGAGGATGTGCCTCACTCTTTTAAAGAGTTCGAAGTGTGAACAGGAAGCAGAACTTTGTTGCAGCACTGGCTCCTCATCCACCTATCTCACTCAGGAAACAAGCCACCCCCGACTCCCAGAACAATGGCCAAGCAAAACTGTGCTCCGAGAACCCAGTACTTGCTGTTACCAAAGACTCTCTAGAAGAGGGTTAGGATAAGAGATAAGAAAGGCACTTGGTCTTGGCTTCCCCAGGGTGGATGCCAGTGGATGGAGGCAGGCAGGTTGTCCAAATCTATACCTTGGATATAAACTCAATAGTGAGAAATCTGCTCATGAAATGTTAATTTGGCATCATGTTTAACAACTCTGGGCATGGGGAGAAGATCCATCCATACATTTACCTGAGACAGAGGCAACTGAATCTGCCTTCTTGCAAGTTTAGAAATTTGCAAAGATGGGGGTCCCCGTCTCTTTCTCTTCTTACAGATCAAAAATCTCTTCCTTGTCATTTCCATTCTGAACCTTTTACTTAACTGAGCAAGGCCTCTATGTGGGGCCATGGGGCTCTCTTGGAGCATGTATTTTCAGTACTGTGCCCCAGTGACTGTTTCCAGTGACTTTGGCTAAGCAATCTGCCCCTAGGTATGCTTTCTCCAGCACCATCTGGATTCAACGAGATGGTGTGGAATGACTTTGAGGATGTGACATCTACACGAATCCAAGGCTAGTTCTGCCACGCTTCCCTTTCTGGGCCAGAATGCAAATGGAATTTGGAGCAGCCCAGGCAGTGCCGCCTACCCATGCTGTCATGGACAATTTCCAGCTAGATACTCATTAGTGCTCTGTGGTGGGCACTGAGCTCAGCCGCCCCGCAGTTTAAATGTAGCTCAGGGCAGATCCAGGTCATGGTGGTTGGTGGTGGGAGAGAGGCTCTCTTCAAGAAAAAGAACACAAAATAATAAACTAAAAAAATAGGTATGAAAGTGAATATTCAGAATGGGCAAATAATCCCAAAAAATACAAATATTCAAAACCAAATATAATAGCAAACATTTATTAATTGCTAGACAAACCACTATCATACTTTCTGCCAATAATTTTTGTCTCTCTACTCTTTCCTCATCCCTTCACATGATAACAATTTAAAAGTATTTTACATAAAGAGAATCGAAAGATAACTCGATCTTTCCTATAGCATAGTTAATCTTTCTTTCATCGGCCAAAAGCATAAAACAAATGATAGTATAGGTCTGTGTATTTATACACATAGGAATTATGATAAATTCTACTTCATGTGATTCTCATCAAGAAACATGTATGAATTTACAGTTTACAGGCTGTATTATTGAATACATTGCATGTGTACCATCTATGAGAACAGAATCTTATACTTACAATTTTACCAAAAGTCTAATGATAAGACAAATTTTCCATAGAATAGTTAGTGGATCCACCTGTTCAAATCCTTTTTCTCCTCCAAGACTTCCATATTCCCTAGGGCAGACACCACAGCCCATACTCACTCTGACAGAACCCTGGCTTGCATGCTAGCATCTAAGGAGAGCCATCACAGTGGGCACTGGGAGTATTTTCAGAGGCTGTTTTTACTCTGGGACGGCCAGCAAAAACTTGACTATACACCGCAATTGACTGCAAACCATGTTAGTATGTCCCACAAACACAAATTAAATACATTTCCAACTCAAATGCGTCTTAGCCAAATCCCAAAAATGCCTGTGTGACAGACAGAAAAGAGACAAGGGCCTTCATCCACTGAAGTTAAATCATCTTACTTTTGCACATTTTTACAAAAACATATGACAATTTTTCCTTTCTCTCTTCTCTTTCCCTCGTGAACAATTCAAGCCTAAAGCCAGCAGGGAGGACAGGGCAGGGTAGACACCTATGCTGGCTAGGGGACTGGGGGGGACGTTTGGGGGCTTAGAGAGGAGAGACAGAGGCCAGGTGTGGCTGGATGGCAACCCGGTAGTGTAGTGAGTCTCCCTCAAGCTGCGAGAGAAGGGAAGTGAAGTACAGCCCTACACGTGCTCCGAATCTAGTCTATGTGAATTTCCTGCCGAAGAGGCATGACCTGAATGTCATCATAAAGACATGTCAGACAAACTGCAGTTGGGGGCGGTGGTAGCAGTTATAAAATATACGGCCTATAATCTTTGAAAATGTGAATATCATGAATGTTAGTGAAAGACTGAGAAACTGTCCAGGACGAGGAAGCGAAACAGACATGACAACTAAATCTACTTGGTTCTGAACTGGATTTGAGGATCAGATGTCAGGGTTAACTTCCTGACTCGGACAGCTGTATTGTGGTCATGTGGAAGAATATCCTTGTTTGCAGGAAATGCACACGAAAGCATTAGAGGCTCATGTGGCATCAGATTAGCAACATACTTTCAAATGGCTGTTGTGAAAGAGTTCCCTGTACTACTTTTGTGTAGTTTTGTGTGCTTTCAAATTACAGTAAAAGGATAGAAAGGATGACGATGGGAACACATTACTCGAGTTGCTCAGGACCTTAGAAAGGGGCCCACACATGTGAGGGGACATGAAGCTTATGTTTTGTTAAATTCACTATCTCTAATTGCAGTAAATAGTATTCTGTGTATATACCAAAAGACATTTTTCCTGTAATTTAATCCTTGCTTTAGCTATGTCTTCTTTCTGAGTTTTTTTTTTTTTGGCCTTCCTACCTTTGCTGAGAATGAATGTGTAGAATGAGTATGTTCTAAACACACTTCGAGGTCAAGGAGCAGCAGCCTGCACCCTGAGACCCACATTACCTAACGCCCTTCGCTGGGCCCACGTAGCTCTGTGCCTACTTTTTTAGCCTGACTTGGTACTAATAGCCAGTGTATTGCTTAAGGCTCACTATAGACACTGTGGCGTTCACTGACCACACTCCCTTCTCCACTGCCTACTTATGGTCAGCATGTATATCATTTGCTTAATGCCCAGGATTTGGTGTTCCACTTGGAAGATAAATTCACAGTGGGCAAGAAATCTTAAAATATCCAACTTTCACTCCCCTTTTTTGTATGCTCAGCTCAGCCCCTCCCTTCTCCTTTCTATAAAACGGTGTGCCTAATGAAAGTACAATCTGGTCCATCCTCTCAAGATGGACAACTCTAAGGTAGAAGGCAGTGATTTGGGCATGAATTTAATTAAGGACATGTTAGCAAATCCATTTGGCTGCACACTTACGCTACCCCAATCTAGATTTTAATGATTAAATAAAGTTTACACTTCATTCTCTTACTGTATCTCTCAGTTGGTTCCAACTCAGGAAAAAAAGGGGGGGCGTGTTTTTTATTGGGTCCTATTAAAGGACAATACAAATAAAAAATGATAGCAACTTCCAAAGTGATGAAAACAAATAATGAAAAGCAGCACAATAATGTGAAGTATAGGGGGCGCCTGGGTGGCTCAGTGGCTTAAAGCCTCTGCCTTCAGCTCGGGTCATGATCTCAGGGTCCTGGGATCGAGCCCCACATCGGACTCTGCTCAGCAGGGAGCCTGCTTCCTCCTCTCTCTCTCTGCCTGCCTCTCTGCCTACTTGTGATCTCTGTCAAATAAATAAATAAAATTAAAAAAAAATAATGTTTAGTATATTTTAGGAAGTAGAATCGACAGGACTCAGTGCTGGATTAGATATGGGGGGATACATACAGGGGTCCCTAAGACCATATCATGTTGGGAATTCACTAGAATGACTCATGGAATTCTCATGCTAATATTATGACAAGATATTATAAGGGTACACATCTGGATAATAAGGAAAAAGGACACAGGTGGAAAATGGAAGAATCTAGGTGCAGGCCTCCTTATGTTCTCTCCCTCTCTGAGGGGTAACACGGAGCTCACTCTTCTATCAGCAATGAAAATGCAGAAACAGGTGTGCAATGTTTTTGCCTAGGGAATCTTGTTAAAGACTCAAGCACCCAAAGTTTTTATTGGGGGCTGGTCATGTTGGAACCTCTGCCTAACATGTACCAAAGTCCTAGAGTCCCAGAAGGAAAGCAGGTCGTGGTCAGCATAAACCATATTGTTTGTACAAACAGTTTAGGCCTAGCGAGGCATCCTTATTATTTAGAGAAAATCTTACATCAATGTAGGGAACTATTTGCCAGCCAGATTCCCAGACGCCAGCTAGGGGCCAACCTTACAGGCAGAGCTTTACCAGTCTTAGCTCAGTTCTATCAACTCTTCTGCACAGGAGAAGTGACAAAAGCGGAGATGTGGAGATGTGAGTATGGCATCCAGGTTTCTCCCTTAAACATGTAGATGAACAGCATGTAGTTGTCACTTATGGAGATGGAGGGAACAAAGGAAGTATAAGTTTACAGGAGAACATTAATATTTCAATCTTGAACACATAAAACTGAAGGTAGCAATGAGCTGTTAGGTTAAATTGTGCTTTGGTGCAACCATAAACAACCTTAGAACTTCAGTGGGTTAAGGGGCGCCTGGGTGGCTCAGTGGGTTAAGCCTCTGCCTTCGGCTCAGGTCATGATCCCAGGGTGCTGGGATCGAGCCCTGCATCAGGCTCTCTGCTCAGTGGGGAGCCTGCTTCCTCCTCTCTCTCTGCCTGCCTCTCTGTCTACTTGTGATCTCTCTGTCCAATAAATAAATAAAATCTTTAAAAAAAAAAAAAAAGGACTTCAGTGGGTTAACACAACAACTGTTTATTTCTCACTTGTTACATTTCTTTCATGGCTTGGTGGAAGGTAGTGACTGGTGGGTGGTCTCTGTTCCACATGGTCACTCAGGGACCCAGGCTGGTAGAGGTTCATCGTCTAGAATGTCTGTGGTTGTGAAAAAGAGAGAGAGGGAGAGAGAGATGGAGAGGTGGAATTGGAGCTCTTCTATGCTTCCATCTAGGAGTGTCACACTGCATATTCACCCACTGACCACTGGCCAAAAGTGGTCACAGAGCCTCAACCAACTGTAAATGGGGTGGGAAATGTGGGGCAGTAGATGGGATATTTGGTGAACACCACTGTTGCTGCCACAATATCCAGGCAGGAATCACACAGAGGTACCCACAACAAATGGATATTACGGAGACTTTCAGTTAGGAGTCATAAGCAGATAGGTTGTATTTAAAGCCACCCTCAGTTTCTCATTATCTGAATCCCAAGAACCTAGTAAGAGCAATGTTGTCACCCTTTTCTTGTTTGAGAGAATAGGAAATCCAGTGCCGCTGATACTCTTCAGACCTCCCTGTAGTGAACTTATCAGCACACTGATGTCTTCATAAGCTCACAAAACAGATTATAGTTTAGGATTGAAGGCAGCTTTTGAACTCCTCTAAGAGAAAGGGCTGGTCCTCAAAATACCTGCCTAGGCACAGCCTGAGGCTCAGAGCACAGGAGAGGGGCCCACAGAGGTGAAAGGGGGCATTTAAAACTATTTTTAGACAAAGATACTGATAAGCAAGTTCACAGAGGAAAAGTTGCTTTCCGTGGTAGGTACAAAACTCACACCAGGGCTACCACTAGGTGTCAATAGTAGGAAAGGAAAAGATGAAAGAAAAAATCAAGGAAGGTTCTAGAGGAAGATGTAGCTTGGTTCCAAGGAGAGAAAAGGTAGAAAGTGTCCCCACACTCCCCCTAAAGTTTTCTAGGCATTTCATATTACATGATTAACCCCATTAATACTTTAGGTAGAGATAAAAGAAACCTTCCATTTCTCTCCCTTTTATGTATAAATGGGTACATAACAAATGTCTTCAGTTTATTAGAAATCAGATTTAAGGTCAGTGAATCTAAAATGTGTCTTATTTTAATGTCCAGATTATGCCAAGGCAAGAAAGAAGGATTTTTCATTAGATACAGCAAACCTTATTAGTCCTTCCATGACACAAGCTAAAGCTTGCTATTATCTTCCATGTGCCATAAAATAATTTGGATGGCTAACTGATAATGTAAATTATAATAATCCAAATATATTTTATTATCACTTTGGTAAAGCAGTTCATCAAAACTAGATGGTTAGTGTTTGCTTGGTTCAGTGAAATAAATGGTCAAGAGGGAAATTATTATTTAATTACATTAAATATAGATTGTGTTTTTCAATCTTGAGTTCACACTGGAGTCACTTGGGAAGTTAGAAAAAATATATTGACTCCTCCTACCCCCACGCCTACCCCACCCCCCAGGTTTCATTGGTCTGGGCATCATGACTGTCTAAAACTCCCAGATAACTCTAAGGCATAGCCCGAGTTAAGAAGTACAGCATTAGAAGACAGTCAAGGACACTTTAAAAACATGCCAGAATCAAGTAGTTTCCAGCTTTGAACACAAGTAGGAAGTGGATTTTTGTATGGGTTTTTTGTTTTTGTTTTTAATTTGGAAAGTATAGAAAAAATGTTGCAATGTTAAAAAAAAAAAAAGTGAAAACCAACCACCATCTCCAATGCAACCACTGTGAAGTTTAAAAAAAATTTTTCTTTTATAAAAACCTTATGTACAAACATACCTATTTGGATCCTGAGAAATAATTTTTATTTACACGAAAGAATTTTGTATTGTATACTTTCCTTTTTAACACTCAATACATTCATGAAAGCTAGTCTGTGACTGTCTACGAAGTAATTCACATGTCCACACGATTTTATTTAACCTTCCTTCCCTGTTGCTGATCTTCAGCTATTCTCATTCTTTGCTTGAAGTAAGCGTCCTTATACATGGATCATATGCACTTTGAGGAACTTTTGGAAATATTATTAGGTACATTTCTGAGAGTGAGATTGGTGGGCGCATTTATAATGTGTACGTGGCGGGGGCCTGGCTAGCTCCGTTGGAAGAGCCTGAGACTCGACCTCTAGCCCCAGGCTAAGTGTAGAGATTGCTTAAATACGCAAATAAACTTAAAATAAAATGTGGATAAATGTAGTGACAGTAACAAACATTCCAAAATAAATAGATGCCACCTACGTTTTGACAGCACACTTTCACGACTATCAGTGCGGAGGTCGCAGCGGAGCAAGGTTCAGGGGGTGGGGAGGGTGGAGGTCAACCGCCTGCAGTCTCCGGGGCCGGGCGCTCTCGGGTCACGTGGGCGACTTCGCTCCGCCCCGCGGAGGTTCCGCGCGGTGCTCAGAACCCTGGCAGGCGCAGTAGGGTCACGCGGGCTCCGCGGCTGGCTGGTCTCGCGGAGGCGGAGCGAGGAACTGGAGGAAGGTAAGTTCTGTTCTCGCGCGGGGTTGGGCGGGGCTCGCGAGCGCCGCTGCTTCCGCCTGGGCTGCCGGCCGGAGCTCCGGTTTCCGGTGGCGGCGGCTGGGAGCGGTCGAGCGGCAAGTTGTTGGCCCTTGCTCCCGGCCTTTCTCAGGAGGGGCACGCGTTCCTAACCGTTAACCTCCAGGCCCCTTCCGCCCAGAGGCCTGCCGAGCTTGTTCACCTTGGAGTCTGGTCCCACGCGGGACTCGCCTCCTGGATGAGGCAGGAGGAGCGTTTTTTGTGTTTTGTGTTTTGTTTTTTTAAATTAGCTTTCCTGGCATTTGTGCGCGCTAAACCTGCCCAGGGGTATTTGCAGCTCCGGCCGTCGTAGAGACTCGTCTCCCGAAGTCTGTAGGTGGAACAGCCCACCGCATCAGGACAGCCACACGTAGACGGTGCCTCTGGTTCCTGGGCGCCTCTCCCTGTAACTACGGTTGACCGTCTTTACTAAAGTGTTTAATACAGCTTGAAGCTATGCGTTGATAAATTGTCAGAGCTGGAAGGACCTTAGAGATGACAGCTGACATGATTGGAGCGTTTCCCGCGGGCGGTCCTGCTCTAAAACACTTGATTTATAGTGAAGCGTGTGTTCCCCACTGCAGCCCTATGTGGCAGACCTTTTTTACGTGCAACTGCAACGCGGTGAAGTTAAGCAACTTGCCCCAATTCACACACAGCACGGATTCAAACCCATATGAACTCACCTGTGATCACAGATCTCTAATAGCAGGGACATGGTAGCGGACCCCAGAGCAGCTACGTGACTTTATTAAATGATTAGGAAACTATTCGGTTTTAAACATCTGGTGACGCAACTACTTGCACATTAGCATTCCTAATTTAAAAAAAATTCAGAATGATGTTTGGTGATACACATATACATATATACGTTCACAGATATCTTTATTTTGCTAAAAGGTTTTGTACTTTTAAGGCAGTTTATTTGCAGGCCAGGTGTTTTTATAAACCTGTGGGTGCTACTTGGATGAAATGTTAAGATTTTACCAATATTCACCAAATTTCGACTCAGAAGATAGAGGTTTGAATCTTGACTGCTACTTGATGGTTTTAGGAAACTTTTCATTAAAAAGGATCCTTTACCCCTAGTTTACTCATCTGGAAAATAAATATACTATTTACCCCTTGGAGGTTTTGTGAGGATTAGTGAACTCAGGTATGCAAACAGTCCAAGAGCTTGGCACTCACTGAAGGATAGTTTTATCTACTATTATTCTGCCATCCAAAGAGATATCTAAGGCATTTCTCTTCTCTGAACTAAAAGCAAGGGTGTCACCCTAGAGTTATGCTTTCTGATAATGTGTAGGCCAAGGCCCCAGACTTAGTAAAAGTGCCTTTGTCAGAGCTCAAGAGGACTAACAAGTAAATTCCTATAATTTCATGTCTCTCTTGTTTCCAATGGTTTATGGAAACTTTTTTTTTTAATTCAACCTGTGCTGGAAATGTATCTGATAGAGATTGATGATCCATTTAGCTAAACCATAATTTTATATGGTGTTAGCACCTTTAGAAACCCATTTGAGGCATAGGCCAAAAAACATTAAGAGGAAAATCGAGCAAAATGGCTAAATTTTTCAGAAGTAACTTTTCTTCATCTAGCCCCCAAACTGTATAGATCAGTTAATTTTTCACCTTCTTTTTATTTAGTTAAGATTTGATATCTTAAAGTTGACTCAAAATAAAGGAAATATGTGGGTGCATATGAATAGTGCATCAAAGTAATAGTAATACAAACATACATACAATACAATAAATTGACTTTTGTTACTGTCTGGACCGTGATATTCACAATATTTAATTAAGTATAATGTGGGTGTTAATTATAAATATTACCAGATATCATAAGTAAATATGACCATTATTTGAGAGATATGATAATATTTTCCTAAGCAAAATGCAAGACTGTAATCATAGTTCTCTGAAACCTTTATCATTGACTGCAGCATTCTCTGCTCTTTTCTTATCAGCCCCTGCAAAGTTCACTGCAGTTTTCCTTGCTTGGGGTGCAAAACCTGCTGAAACTCAGTTTAAAGAGACTGAAACTTGAAGGATTGTATTTTGTTCTCATTTCTTTGTAAGTGGGGGAGAACTTAATTAACTTTTGATGCTATTCCACATCTCATGTATTTTGTTACTTGCTTGATACTAGAATTTCTTTTCTAATTTTTTGGCCTAGAAAAAGAAAATATTCATTTATTTCCTCTTCTAGTGCCAACTTTTTAAATAAGCTGAATAAATTCTCAAATAGTCCCCTCATGATCTAAGTCCACAGACACATTTTCTTGGTTTTTGGATCATTTGCTACACAAATATAGGATACAACTTAAATGTTAAAAGAGTAATTTTAAATATAAGACTAAATGTGATATTTTGAGATGTAAGAAATTTTGTGTTTACTATCACCTTGCTTTTCTTTATAAATTTACTTTATCTGTACATATCCATTATAGATTGTTTTGTTTTGCCTGTCTTTGCACTTCGTAAAATAGAAGCATACTCTGAATTCTTGAAAAAAAATTTTCCTTTAAAGTTATATTTTTGAAATTAATCCAACTTGATGTACCCATTTTTTACTACTATGTAGCATTCCACTGAATGAACATAAAAATTCTACATTCTACAGTTGATGCATTTTGAGTTTTTTTCCTGTGTTTTGCTCGTCTTGTGCATGTCTCCTGGTGTACCTGTGCATGTTTCTCTGGAATATACTTAATGGGGGATTAATGGGTCATGGATATGTTAGAAGAGTCTAGGTAATGCCAAATTGTGGTATTGCTAATTGAAGTCATCACTACCAATTTCTCCATATCTTCACCAATACTTGGTATAATTTTTGCCAGTCAACTGGATAGAAAATAGTATCCCATTTGTGACTTTGCCTTGCATTTCTTGTATTTTTTCCTACTGATGAGGTTGAGCATCTTTACGTGTGATCACTGGCCATTCAGGCTTCTTCATCTGTGAAATGTTTGTCTCTTTTGCCCATTTTTTTTTTTTTTGCACTTTCTTACTGGTTTATAGAATTTCTTCATCTATTCTGAATCATAATCCTTTGTTGGTTATATGTGTTGCAAATTTTTTTTTTTTTCAGCCTATTTCAGTTCATCTGTTCCCATTTTTCTTATCTTTACGGTTCCTCTATCTGTCCTGTCACAAAATGTTATAAAAGCTGCACACCCAATACTGTGGAGGTAAATATTGCCACCTGAGCCATTTGTATACTTTGGGTACCTGCCAGTACGAAGCAAAACAAGATAACTGTTTAGAGTTATAGTAATGCAGCCTTCTGTCAGCCATAGCTAATCCAGAAAATCATGGCATGGTCCTCATTGACTTTTCGTAAAAATACTGTATTTTTGTTTTTCATTGTAAACTAATTTTTAACTTTTTTGTTTGAGTATAGTTGACATAGGATGTTTTATAAGTTTTGGGTGTAAAACATAGTGATTCAACTTCTCTATACTTTATGCTATGCTCACCATAAGTGTAGCTACCATCTGTCACCATACAACCTATTACAATGTTACTGACTGTATTCCCTTTGCTGTGTCTTTTATTCTCTTGACTTATTCATTCTGTAACTGGAAGCCCATATCTCCCACTCCCCTTTACGGATTTGCTACCCCCCCCCCCGACCACCACCACTTCCTTCCCTTTGGCAGCCATCAGTTCTCTGTATTTACAGGTATGATTCTGCCTTTTATTACTTTGTTTATTCATTTGACTGAAATCACATATTGTTTGTCTTTCTCAGTTTGATTTACTTATGTGAGAGTTTTTTTTAATAGCATGTTCTTTTTTCCATAATTTAAAAAGTAACTAGGTTAGTTAGAGCAAGAGTTAACAGTGCAAACTCCAGAGTACAAATTTGACATCTCTGTAATTTCTTAAACTTGGTTTGTGTAATGCTTTCCTTTATACCTTGAATTCAGAGTTCCTTCCTGCCTCTCCCCATCAACACACACACACACACACACACACACACACACACACACACACACGCCACTTGCTACACTTCAGTTTTGGAGCCCAGGCTTATATTGTAAGATCTAATACCTATCTTTGTTATGGCTCAGAATTACCCTTCTCAAAATTGTAGCCTATAAATTCCTTCTTTCAAAAGCTCACTCCTAACACATTCACATAGAGATTTTTACTTATAAATAGTAATTTCTATTTTACAAATTTATTTTTTAAATGATCCATGCTCTTTTCCTCCCAATATTTCTAGACTTCCAATCAGTCATAGAAGATTAAATATTTAGAGAAGCCATCAGAATGCCTGGAGACTCTTGGTCTTGCCACATAGCAAATTTTCCCTCTTGCTGTGGGGTAGTAATTGAGTCTATGGTTTATAACCGTTCTAAGCTAGGTTCATCAAGGTCCAAGTGCCCCTTTTAAAGAAGTTGCATATATATGTTTTTATGTGAAATGTTAAACTAAGACTTGAGTAAAATTTAAAAAGTAGTTCCCTGTTACTAACAAAAGGTATATTGTCATTCTGTACAACTTCCTATGAATATGACAATATTACCGTATTTGAAGAGAACATGGATTTGGAAGGATCATCTTTCAAAATTAGAATATTTGAAGTTGACATGTGATTTATCATTTTGTTAAGTATCTTAAATTACAGACAATTGTATTTTGTTTACTATCATGGACATTCCATGGCAACCTTCCTGATGTTTAACACCATCTGGGTCTCTACAACTATCATGGGCCATCACTTGGATTCATTTCCTTTTCCTTTTCTATATGTAATTCCTTATCTTGTGTAAGGCAGAGTTGGATGCCT
Source organism: Enhydra lutris kenyoni (assembly GCF_002288905.1). Lineage (NCBI taxonomy): Eukaryota > Metazoa > Chordata > Mammalia > Carnivora > Mustelidae > Enhydra > Enhydra lutris. The sequence continues at coordinate 19,890,786 of NW_019154103.1, forward strand.
CTCAAGTTATCTGGAATTTTCTCTAGTTTCCCAATCTGATGAAATCCATAAATTAATACACTTGTTAAAATGGACCACTGCAATAGCTTTCTGATTTCTGTGTTTCCTTCTTATTTTGCTACAATCTATTCACACAGTGAGGGCATTATTTTAAAAATAGATCATGTCACTCTTCCCTGCTTTACACCCTTCAGTGCCTTCCCATTGCTCTTAGAGTAAAATCCATACACAGTGAGGCATGACCTGGCTCCTGTCTCTCTCACCAGACTTACTCGTTGTGCTCCAGTCTCCTATCTGTTCCTCAAATTAACCAAGTCTCCTCCCTCCACCCCCCTCTTTCCTCAGGCTTTCATATTTGTTATTCCTTCAGCCTGGAATGCTCTTCCTTCAGCTCTTAAAATGTCTAGTTCATTTGCATTTTTAAATTCCAGCTCAACTATCCATCCAGAGTCACCTTCCCAGGCTTTTCTTTGCAAAATGGCCTCCCTTTTCTCTCTCATATTGCCCAGTTCATTTTCTTCATGGCTTTTAAGGTAGTGCATAATCACCTCATTTGTGTATTTGTTTACTGGTGTTTGTTGTTGATCTCACCAATCTAGAATATAATATCTAAAGGACAGAGACCTGATCTGATTTACTTCCCTGAAGTGCCAGTCACGTAATATGTGTTCAGAAAATACTTATTCAATGAATGATAATCTCCAACAAGAGAACTTGGCAAAAGGAGAATTTGAAGATCTATTGTTGAAATTTTTCTTTTGAAATTCTGTAATTCTGTGCTAAAGATTATTGTCAGTAGTTACTTCTTGAGAATTTTGTTTGCTTTTTAGACATATATTCCTCCCTAAATAGATTACAGAGAAACTTGTCCATCGGTGACCAAAGAAAAAAAGTAGGCTGTGATTAGATGTTACCGTGAACTTTTAATTTCTTTCATATAATTTTTTTCATATAATTTCTTTCATGTAATTGAAGTAGTGCTGCTCCAAGATAATGGTCAAGTTACACATAAGATCTCATGCCCAAATGCTGCAGGCAGCCTCTTTCTTGTCCACCCATATCGGGGATTGAACTTGCCTAATGCCTGTTGTGAAGCTGGATATTATCCAGATGGTTGAAGATCCCCACTCTCCAGCAGAGGGCAGAAACCATGAAGGGATATCTGAAAATTTAATTACTTTAAAAATAAAGTCAGTTGAGTAATCTCAGTTTGTGTCTTGTGATTTTTATTTCACTACATGCAAAGATTGAAAATGTGCTCTTGCCTAGGGAAGAAGGTTCTTGCCAACCCTAAAATAATATTATACAACGTTCTTTGCACTTTCTGGAAGTTATAGACCACCACAGTCTCTACCCCGAGATAGGGAGGAGGAGCAGGAATGTTTCCAGAAAATTTGGGATTAACTCTAATGGAAAGGGTGGGGATAAGAAGAAAGAGTTGGAATTAGGAGTGGAGTATGAAGAAATATAGCAGTTCTTGCCAAAACAGGATGTATAATTTTATTCAGAAACTGTCATAGCATAAAACAAAACCCCCAAATGGAAGGCCCTCAGGAAAATCCTCTACAAGGCCCGACAGTCCTGACACTGATGTATCTTGACGTTTCCCTCTCACAGGAATTAACAGACCATGACTATGTTCTTAAAGTATTATATAAGGTCTCTTTGAAATGGTTGCTTTCAAAAAAGTAGCCTGAATATCTGTGCTGATAAAAAATATATTTAGAGTACCTGAAAATTCTCCACGAAGACTTCTTTGTTTAGAAATATGGGTTTACATACTTACATAAATTAATTGAAGAGAAAGCCATCTCTTTGAATTCCCAAATAAGGCAGAAGAAAGTGATGTTAATTTCTGTCTGAGTTAAGAAAATGAAATGCGCCCATACATACCTATCCTCTTGTACTGGAATAGTTATCTGGTTGATTTCTAAGACAGATCCAGGCAAAATCAAATGAGTCACCTCAACCAGGAGGTACAAGACTATTCAGACTGTCAAAGAATCCTACCTTTAGGAGAAGGCTGGAAATAACACTGATAACTGGGTGTTGTTTAGCATTGAAATGATAGGAAATAAAAGAACAGTGAAACTTCAGTCTCTGGGTCTTGGGACTTTTGAAATATCCATTTTACACAAAGAAATGAATCTGAGTCCAGCCTCAAAGTGGGGAGTCTTCCCTAACTTGGACAAGCTTTAAGAGTCTCTAACTCAAAATCATGACTAACTATAACCCAGTATTTATGAATGTTTTATTTTATATAGCTATAAAAAAGCCTTTATCAATCTTAGAGATCTAAATATATATATAAATATGTATATTTATATATTTGTATATATTTGTATATTATGTATTTTATATATATAAATATACATATATATGTGTGTGTATATGTATATATATATATATATATATATATATATATATAAAATATCTCTGTGAGTTAAGTTGTAGCCAAATTTGTGAAGACTACTTTTTTTTTTCTTTTGTTCAACTAGTATGGATGTTGATGGCTCTGAACAAGATCCCGAAATGAAGGAATATTCTTCTGTCTATGTTGGCAGAGAAGAGGACATTAAAAAATCTGAAAGAATGACAGCTGTTGTGCATGATAGAGAAGTGGTCATTTTCTACCACAAAGGAGAGTATCATGCTATGGATATTCGCTGTTACCGTAAGAGTTGATTTTTCATTTGTAAACCTTGTATATTAGTTTGCTAACCACACAACTATCAAAATTTCAGGCTTTTTTTTTTTTTTTTTAGTGACTAGATATAATATTTAATTTCTTTTCAGACTCAGGAGGACCTTTACATTTGGGAGATATAGAGGTATGTAAAATTAAGTCTATCCCCTACAAATTCATGTTTCTTATAGTCTATATTTCATTCTGTATGCAAAAATCATTTATATTTGGGTTTGAACTGTATTTTAATGCTTTGAGTATAATTGCTGGTATTCCAGGAATTCACAGTCCTACAATGTAAAGGAAACTATTTCACAGATGAATAGAGGAAGTATGCATGACTTCCGATCTAGAAATTATACTTTGAGGTATCTATCCTACAGATACCATTGCACAAATGTTCAAGTATATATATGGGAGAGGTTTACTGTGGCATTATTTGTTGCAATGAAAAATTGAAGGCCACCTAAATGTTTTAACAATAGGAAACAGTTTAAATAAACTGAATAGCCATAGCCATGCTATGGAAAACTATGTAACCACTGCCTCATTAATTTGTGAGGCAGATCTGTATGTGTTGGTATGGATGGATGTCAGCAATATATTTTTGAGTAAAAAAAGCAAGTCATGGGATGATAGGTCTAATGAGATCCCACTTTTAAAATAAAAAATATTCACTTTGTTACTTTATACATTTCTACACAGTTTGTTTTCAGTGAGTATATATTACGTGAATAATGTAGTAAAAATATAAATATGTATATTTTAAAAAGGAAACCACACATTGAATGCTTATTTCAGGAAGGAATAGGGAACTTACTTCCTTGCATTCCCAAACTAGCTAGCTGCCTTATTTCTTGTTTTCTACTTCATAAAACTGAATGCTACATCCCTCTCCTTCCTGTCACCAGCGCCCCGCCTCCCCCTGCCACCACTGGTACAAAATACAAACTGAAACAAAATGTAAGCACCTAGTGATGATAATGTGAAAGAATTTCCTTCAGTTTTGGACCATAATGAGACCTATAAGACTTTGTACTTCAAGTGTGGTCCACAGACCAGCAACATCGATGTCACCTGGGAGCTTCTTGGAAATACATAATCTTGTGCCCTACCTTAGGACTACTGAATTTAAGCAAGATCTGCATTTAAACAAGATCCAGGTGATTCCCATGCTCTTTAAAATTTGAGAAGCACCAATTTAAGGCCGTTAAAAAGTTGGGAATTGACTACTTTGGATTACAAATTGCTCCTCAGTTAACATATACACTCATGCCTTTAGTAACTCTTTATATTTGAAACTTACCATTCTTCCAGCAGCTAGTGAAAGTTCCTTTAGAAACACTTGATGCCTTTGCCCCATTTCTGTCACGGAAATTACATTAACGTCTAATAGATAACATCATAACTTAAATCACATGGTACAGTTGCCCAAGCTCATTTCCTGATAAAGTTCTAACAGGCTGCGTTTCTAATCAAATGCAGCAGGAACTTGATGACTGCTAAGATTAGGTTCCACCTTATGCTGAATAATTTGTAAATGGAAGGAAAAAAGCGAAACTGGCCTATTCTTTAACCTGGCTTTTCTGCAATAGAATCTGTTCTGAGCCTGAGATTTATTGTGAATGTTGGAAATGTCAGACTATTAAATCATTTATTTTCTTCCCCAGGATTTTGATGGACGACCATGTATAGTTTGCCCCTGGCATAAATACAAAATTACTTTGGCAACAGGAGAAGGACTATATCAGTCTATAAACCCTAGAGATCCATCAGCAAAACCCAAGTGGTGCTCCAAAGGAGTAAAGCAAAGGATTCATACAGTGACAGTGGACAATGGGAATATTTATGTGACTCTTTCTAATGAACCTTTTAAGTGTGACTCTGATTTTTATGCCACTGGAAACTTCAAAGTTATTCGGAGTTCTTTCTGATAAAACTATATGGCAATGAAAAAGTTGTGTATGTTTTGAATATATTAGAATAATCATACTTCAATACCAAAGAGTATTAATTTTTCCAACATAGGCACATTTATTACTTATCTTTAAAAATCATATAAAGCTGAACAGTTCAAAATTATACATATTTACTGTGATGTAAGGATTATCAGGATATATAAAATACATTTCATCCAGTCCTCTGGATTGACTGGAACCTGAAGGCTATAGGTTTGGAATGTGCATTTTAAGAAGGGTGGAAATATTTGCAATAACCACAATGAAGAAAAGGTAGAAAGTTAAATTTAATAAGAAATATGGGGGTAATCCCTATTTTGATGTAGCAGACTTTATCATGCAAAAGTTTTAATATATACAAACTAAACAGAGTAGCATAATAAACTCTCATCACCCACTTCAACAATTATCAGTATTCTTCCATTCTTCTATTCTCGTATTCTTGTTTCACTGGCTGGACACACTCTCCACCTCTGCCCCATTTGGTTGTTATTCTTACTTTTTATAAGTAAAATTTAAATACACTGAGATGCTTCAATCTCAATTATTCAGTTTTTCCAAATATATAGCAGACTTTTGACACTTAAAATGCTGCCTCCAAAATGGGATCAATTTACAATGCTTCATTTAAAATTAAGACACTTATTCGACATTTCCATAGAACACCTGGTGCTCACCGCAAGTGCACTCCTTAATCTTCCTGTACTGCACATCGAAACCAAATAAATCTTGGCTCAGTTTCTCTCAGGCCAAAGCAAACACTCTCACAAGCAAGGAAGACACACACAGCTGCTGTCCAGCCATGAGAGATGTGAAGTCTCTTACACAGTGAGCCAATGTGCTTTGAATGTCCCATGTGAAATTTTCAAGCAAAGGTTTGTTTTTGTTTTGCTTTGTTTTTGAGAATGTTGTGATGTGTGTAGAACTAAGTGTTTTATGTAACTGTTACGGAGAAGAGATAGAGGTTGTTGTTCCTCAGTCCTTCCTGCTGAGTTCACAGGCAGGGTGGATGCGAAGTCGGCCCACCCTGCTTTCACAGGCCTGTTATTTACGAACAGCACTATTCTGGTTGCCTGGTGCCCACACCGTACTGTAACACTTTGGGTGCTCACCATCTAAAACTTGGCAGCAAATAGTAGAAAATAAGAAGTAGAATCAGAACCAGATGATCACATTATGAATTCAGAGTGCAAAAAACTGTCGAAATTGGAACTTTGTCTCTAAGCACAGTAATCTTAATGGCCTAGGTTTTAATTAAAGCCCCAAACCTAATACTGAACATTCTAGGGGGACCACCTGGACTCCTTTCCTTGGTTATTGTGTAAATAATAAATGAATTAAGTACCTATCATTAAGGGTCTGCTTACGAGACCTTTGCTACACATTATTACATTTCCTTTTCTGATGGAATATGGGTAACATGAAGTGATACACTTGTTACTCATTTCTCAGACTACTGAAAACCCAAGGTTTGATTTTTATAAATACTTTTCTGGCAGTAGCTATTTACCTGGTACAGGAAACGTACCATCACTCGATGGGTAAATCCTAGCCAATTATCTCAGGGGCTAACACTCCAATGACCAGTCAGGCCTTAACACGTGTCCAGAATTTAAGACATGTGGAAGAAACCAAAGTTTCTTGCCTGCCTTCTGCAGGCAAAACAATGGCCCTCATTTGCTGGCCAGTTACAGAAGCATTTTCTCTCAGGACACAGTGGCAATAATGAGGAATATGGACTTGATTTCTGGTTCTAAATGTGTTCCTTCAGATCTGGAAATAAAAAATGTCATGTCATATCCTACCCTCACTTACAGAACTCTCTTATCAGATTTGTAAATAATATTTTGTTTTAAAATGTATTATGTCTGTGAATTACAAGTCCTTCATAACTCTACAGATGAGTTCAAAAAAGGATCGATAAAAGGCAGATTCAAACTATGCAGCCTGTTGATAGAAAATAAATATCCTTTTATTATCTCTGAAAAAGATATGTAGCATTTTGATATGGAGGTACTTTTCCCCCAGATGAATACAGTTGACCCTTGAACATTGCAGGGGGGTGGGATGCCAACCGCACACACAGTTGGAAATCCACATATAACTTTGGGCTCCCCCAAAACTTAACTACTAATAGTCTACTGTTGACTGGAAGCCTGACTTGATTATATACACAGTTAACACATATTTTGAATGTTCTATGAAAAATCATAAGCAAGCGAATATACATTTCCAGTACTATAATTCATTTATCAAAAAAGATCTGCTTATAAGTGGATCTGCACTATTCAAACCCATGTTCAAGGGCCAACTATAATGGAAAGGTACTTGAAATAGGTTTTAATAAAAACATAAATGTATTATAAATATGCCCATGTTATAAATGATAGCATAAAGTCTAACCCTCCAAAGGGTACACTTTCTTGTTCATTAAAAAATATCATAGTCATACTTTTACATCAAGATTCACTTTATTTTCTCTATCATATAAATACTTGAGAGTGACATTTTAAAGCAGAGCAGTCAATATATGAAAACTAGTTTCCTGGTTTTGTGAGATGAAATGCGATTAGATAATAACTCTCAAGCTCCACTCAGTAATACTTATGTTCCAATTTGCTCATTCATTCATTTCAGCTGATTGGTCAAACACAGAATGTAAAACCTGGATCTTATTATTCAACTTATTAGCAGGAAGTCTGGGGCAATCTGCAATATTGTCTGGTTTCTCCGGTAATGACCTGTAAGGTTTTGCTTTGATTTCACCTTCAGGAAAGGTAGGCTCAGAAAGCACAGGCTCAGAAAAGGCTTTTCTAAGATTTTCACTCTCTTCTCTCTTTTGCCTTATGGATTCTTCTTCTTGGAAAATTTTCTTTACCTTCTCCAACACAGCATTAACACAGACAGTCTAATAATAAAAAAATTTTTTTTTGAAAAGTAAAGTTTCTTTTTAAGCGACTGAACTTCCAATAATAAGTCCAATAAAATGTGTAACATAAAGTCATTAATCTACTTATTCTAATAAAGAAGCACTTCCTTTCCTGGCATATGATAAACATCAGGAGGTTGATTCCTTGTTATAAATATATTACAACACCATCTAGAAAGAAAATTAAAGCATAGTGTGCTTCAATAAATACATGCTTTGCTCTTTTCCACCCAATTCATTAAATGTTTTATATCTTTACTCTCTGATTTAATTAAATGAGACTCCTTTCTTCTCCTGAATTAAATGAAACACTTTCTGGGAGATTGAATTTGTCCCCAAATGTGTTAATATCTCAAAGTTGGCTTCTAGTTTTTACTTTCTCCCCCTACACTTTGCTTATACCTATGTGTACAATTGAAGGGGCGTAAATACATTAGGTAGAATTTAGTAAGCTAGTTGATCAATGATTTCTAAGCAAGCACATGATCCATTTTCCCTCAAAAAATGCCATTCAGTACTTTGAGTGTCAAAACAAAACACACAGAGAAATATAACTGAAAATTGGGAATCACTAAGAACTGTAATGATGAAGACGATGATGATGCTATTTAAGGCAAGCAACAAGAATAATACAATCCATAAAATATAAGAAGACCTAAACTAGCTTATCTTACCAAAGCAATGCCTAAAGCTCACATAATAGGCTATAAACTCTTAGAAGGTTTTCCTAAAGAAGGTAATAGAGAAAGGATTCAGGGCCTCAGTTTCTTCCTGATCTCCTGCCTCCTCTTTTTCTTGGCCTGCACTGCACTATAGAATGAGGGAATACCAGATGCTTTCCTTCACTTCCCTACAGTTAGCACATGGTCATGTGACACTGTTTTAGCCAACAAAATAAAATATATCTGCCGGGGAGGAGGTCAGGAGGGATTTTTGAAAGTTTTTCTCCTACATGAAAAGAAAGATTCTTTTGTCTTTTGCCTCAATAACTATCCCCTCCTCCCTGCTTTGAACTCTGATATAGATAGGGTGCCTGAGCATGAGGCAGCAAACCTAAGGACCAAAACAATAAACAAGATAGCATAGGAGGAAGGTGGGAAGGTCCTGGATTTAGATGACATTGTAGACCCACTGTGCAAACCTGGGAACCACCTAACTCTAGACTTCTGATTAAGTGAGATATTTAAATGTCTTCATCAGTTAAGGCACTGCCAGCTATTTTTTGTTACTTGCATCCAAGTGTATCCCAACCTAGAGCTATAAACCTTGAGGTCCATCACTTCCAGCTGCAAACAGCTTCATCCGTTTAACCCCCAGTTGGGTCATTTTTTATGTATGCTGTGTTGTGAAAAAAGATTAGGGGAGCACCTGGGTAGCTCAGTCCATTAAGCATCTGACTCTTGATTTTGGCTTAGGTCATAATCTCGGGATCATGAGATCGAGTTCCCTGTGGCAGGATCTATGCAGGGCATGGAACCTGCTTAAGATTCTCTCTCTCCCTCTCCCTCTGCCCCTCCCCCTGCTTGCCTGCTCCTGTACATGCTCTCTCTCTCTCTCCCTTCCCCTCCCCCCAAAAACAGATCAGGAAGCCCTGTCCTATTTGATATATTTCTTCTTCCCTCACCTACAAAATTTTATCTGTGTCCATTCTAACCACTTCTACCAGTCACAGAATATAAAATGTCTTGACTGAAGTCAGTATCTCTGTGTCTATTTGTAATCTATACCCTACCTCTTCTCTACCAATTATTCCCTGCCTTTTCAGCCTCTCCTTCTTGACTGCTTCTTGCCCTGAAACTTATAATGTGTTCAAGTATCTCCCATCTTAAAATAAAAGTCCCTGGAACCCTGTTTCTCTCTTTGACTGCTATATATGCTTGCTTTTGATCAAACCAGGGTCTATATTCATGGCTTTGATATTATCATCTCCTCTTCACTGAAACCTGCATATTTCTGTCTTCCTTATTCTACCACACCACTGAGATAGTTACAAGATGGTTGACTCCAACATCTTTACTACTAGATCTAATGAACACTTTTCAAATCTTTTATTTTACTTGATTTTTTTCTCCTGGTAATTGACATTTAACTGCTCAAAACTTCCTGAGTCTCTATTTCCTTGATGTTTTGTCTCCTGATTTTCTTCCTACTTCTTTCTTCTTAGATTTCTTCTTAGATTTCTTAGGATTTCTTCTTAGCTCCCCTTAAATGTTGCTGTTTTTTACATTCTCATTGATTTTCCACTCTTCTCACTTCCAGACTTTTCACTCTTTCCACAATGGTTCCACTCACAGGACGTTAACTTCCAACATACAATTATTTGCTTTCAAAATCATAATTCCAGCCCTGACCTCTCCTAGACCTTGGGTGCATACATGACCAATTATCAGGTCACCAAAAAACTGTTTCTAATACCTACTTAGAAAGTTTATAGAATGACAAGTCATGTGGGATAATTTCAAATGCCTTCAAGAAATTAGAGTTTAATTTTGGTTTTAGTCTTATTTGTTTTAGTTTCACCACAGCTATTTCATCCCACCCATTTTTTTTTTTTTTGCAGCATTTTGCATCCAAGATCAGTTGGATGTCATTTTTGTATGAGATTCACATTTAAGATATTGAACACGTCTCAAAAATTTTAAACACTTGCAAAATATAAGTTTGGCTCTTTAAAAAACTATTGCTATGTTTATAAAAGTAAGTTCCTTTACTTTTTTTTCAAGGATGTCTTAGCTATTCTTGACCTTTTTCACTTCCCTGTAAATCTTAAAATAAATTAGTCAACTTACACACCTGCTCATATTTTAATTGGGACCACAACCAATCTATAAATAATGGGAAAAAGAATATTATTGTGTATCTCAATATGATTTTAAAAATTAACAAAACTGTGTAAAACCAACTAACAAAAAAGCTGTAAGAATTATTAAGAAAAATTAATGAGGACCTAAATCCATTCTCATGGATTGAAGGGTGGACTTATTCTACTACTTATCAAGACTTCTAAAGCTCTTGTAAATAATACAATGTTGAATCAGTATAAAAATAGAAAAATAGATTAATTGAATAGAACAGAGGGTCAATAAACAGACCTACACATAAAAACACACTTGATTTATGACAAAATAAATGTTCTGGGGCAATTGGAAAAGTATTTTCTCCCCAGCAAAGTGAGTTGGATCAATGGAATACCCATGGAGGAAAAATTTGTTCCTTACCTCATAGCAATTCCAGGTGAATTATAAATCTAAAAGTGAAAAGTAAAATAATAAACCTCCTACAATATATCAGAGGGAACCATTTCATGACCTTGGATATAGGTCAAGCTGCCCTAATTAAGATATAAAAAGCACCTAACATAAAGAAAAGATTAATACATTGGACAACATTAAAACTAAAAAAGTCTGGTTTAAAGATACTGCTAAAAGAGCAAAAGAAAGTCACAGAATAAAAGAAATAACCAAAAGAGGGTTTATGCCTAGAGTATATTTTAAAAGTAGAAATCAATAATAAAAAAGATAGAATAGAAAAACAGAAGAGACTTTAACAGAAATTCACAAAAGATCCCAATGTCTGCTTAATGCATAAAAGGAACTCAGTCTGATTAATAATCAAGGAAATGTAAATTCAAGCACAATGTGATAATACTACATACTCACAAGAATGGCTAAAATGGAAAAGACCGACAATAGCAGCAATTGGGCAGTATCTACTAGAGATGAATACCTACATATTCTGTGGTCCAGAAATATTACTAAAACATAGGTACAAGAATATTCATAGAAAGCATATTCACAGTTGCCAAAACTGTAAATAATATAAAATTTCAACCATAGTGTGGATAGTAACATGTATATAGGATATATATTGAATTATTTATGCATTCAATCAATGAAATTCTACACAGCAATGAAAACCAACAAACTACTGATGTAGGCAATGAATGAATCTCATTAATGGCAAGTGAGCAAAAAAAGACAAATACAAAAGAATATATAGTATATTATTTAATTTATATACAATTTAAATTGTCTATGATATTTAAAGTCAAAATAGTGGTTACCCTTTATAGATGAGGTTCATGATTGTGAAAGAAGTGAGAAAGAGGTTTCTAGAATGACGGTTACATTTTGTTTCTTGATGTGTGTGATAAATAGATTTTGTGATAATTCATCAAGCTGTGTACTTTTCTCTCTGTATTATACTTTTTTGAAAAAAAATTGAGAGGTAAGTATAAATAGCAATGGAGTAAAAGAAAATAACCCCTTATAATTTATAAAATCCTTTATATTTTTATCACACTTTGTTTTTATTTTATTTTATTTTATTTTAATTTTGAGAGAGATAGAAAGTACGTTTGTGAAAGGCAGTGGAAGAGTAAAGGGAGAGTGAGAGAATCCCAAGAAGGCTCCACACTGGGTGCAGAGCCTTTATGCGGGGCTTGATTTCAAAACCCTGAGATCATGACCTGAGCTGAAATCAAGAGTTGGATGCTTAACCAACTGAGCGACCCAGGTGCTCCTTCTGTCACACTTTGTAATGAACACTTTTGAATTACAGAACTTATAATTCAAAGTACACTAATATTTGTGTTCCCCAATATCATAGACTTAAATGATGGAACACTGAACTTTAGCCAACCATGGCACAATGGCTTAAACAAAACAACCATAGCTGTGAAAATAAAACCAAAATGTTTTGACCAAATAATAACAAACTTTATAAAAATAATTTTATTCAAGTAAATTTGGTTTTGATGGATTGACTTGCCTCAGAAATGGATTGGGTATACCTCAGAAGAGTAATTATTTTAGAAAAGTAAATTCTAATGTAAAATTATTTTGTGTAACAAGAGAACAGTACCTTGGTTTATGAATTTACTATATATCTATATCTTTAACATTACATGAAATAAGTACATTTATACCTAGATTCTAGTAATTTTCTTAACTTACCAGATAAATTAGTGCTGCATATGAAGCACATATTATGCTAGTTAAAGCAGTCTTTGCCGGAAAAGAAATTATTTCAAACAAAGAACCCCTTCTGACCTGCGAAAACAAAAAAGAGTTTTCTAATTACAATAAAAGTTTTCAGTGTTACAACGATAAATTTTAAAATATTACTGTAAAATGAGAATTTAAATATTTCTTTCTAAAGAAAATTATCTGCTGGGTCTATCTTGGTTTTTTTCACATTCTGAAAATATATTGGTTTATTTATTTATTTATTTTTACAAAAAGGTGCTTTCTTTTGCTATGACAGATCTATTAAAACCTATGAAAGATCAATAAAAAACCTTGCATTTCCAAAATCTAAATTACTTTAACTTTTTTACATTTAACAAGTGTGCTCACTAGGGGGTGCCACTGTGCATATTAGAAAAACAGTCTTTTCTTTGTTCAAATTCATGTAATCATCCTTTACTAAATTTTTCACTTCTTCATTAAGCAAACAGCAATCGAAATACAAAGCATTTCCTGCAGATTAATGACCTGATTGGAAATGTTAATCATGAGACTGCTGAAGGCCAGCATTAACCTTAGGTGAACATTAAGCTTCGGGAAATGCTCTGCGCTCACATCCAGCATGCTTCTTTGAAACGGAGGTTTACACCAAAAATGAATTTGTCTCTCAGATGTTTCTAGTTTCTGGTAATAGGTGTCTCTGCCTCAAACAACAATATGTTTAGTTTAGGGGAATCATACTCTCTTCTAGGTCACCTCTGTTGCCTTGAGTAGGATATGAAAGGAGGGCATTGGGAAAAACATTCCCTTCCCATTCAGCAGTGAAGTGGCAGTTAGCCATGCTCCTCTGAAGTATGTGCCAAGACACTCAATGGCTTCAAAAACTCCTGAAGGTACAGGCCGCAGCTAATAAAATCATGTAAATGCACAGTAAAAATGCACACACACTAGAAAGAACAGTATGTATGTGTAAAGTTATTTATGACCCTGAAAAATGGAAACAATTGATAGCAGAATGGTTAGGTAAATTAAGTAATATCCACTCAATGGCGTATCACAGCCTCTTAAAAGGTGCTTCTGAAGAATGCCTCATAACATTTTTTCGAACAAAGGTTTGTATGGCACTGGGTTTTAAGTGCCTGTTGCAGTATATTCAGTTTTTGCTTACTGCTGCCACTGCTGAATGAAGAACAAAGTCGCCCATCACCATTGACCTTCTTTTCTCTTAAGCGATTAATGGAATGCTAAAGCCAAGAATACTATCTAGCCAATCAGCGAAGAGATGGAGTTGTGGGGAGCAGTGCAGGGCGGGGAGGGGTGGAGGGCAGGAGTAGGGCAGGGAGGCATTCCTTCTTATTTCCTGTCTTTCAGGCCCTACTGACTCCTAGATAGGGGAATAGGGATGGGCAGTTTTAGCCCACTCTGTCCATAAGCTGGTCTGGAAAATTTCCCAGAGTTCCTGGCTTCTGGAAAGAGTTTCCAGGAACTAAAGCAGTTGCTGCTCTTTCCCTCTTGCTAGAAGAATCAAACTGATAGCATGCTTTTGCATCTCACTGTTAGGCTACAAGAAGACAAACAGATAAGTAGAGAGCAGATATTAGGAAAGAAAGCAGATATACTCCCAAACAAAATGCCTCCTAGGAGAGTAAAAGATTCATGAGTTTGTGAATATATGGATGTACAGTGGGAAATCCATATCCAATAACTGGTAGGCCATATACAGTAAAAATAAAAGTGGCGTCTGCATGCATGAGAAATTACTCTGTTTCTATTTCACTGCATCTTTTTTTTCGCATTTTGCCCTTCACCTGAGGTAATTAAAACTGATTATTTTTCAAAGTTTCAAAATAAATTATATATCTGATATATGTTACACTTCTGAATGATGAATCTGATATTGCCTAAGGTCACTTTTTCACCATTTCAATGCTTTCAATAAATACTTGCTATTCCTGTAACAAATCATTCCTATAGAAAATGCATTTCCTCCAAAATTTATGTGGCTCCTGGCAAGTAGCCAATTTTCAATTTCATGACCTACTTCCAATACATGTTTTTCATATTATAAACCACACTGTTTCATTTTGGGCTTGCTATAAGCAGGAATAGTATATCATAAAACAAAAAACAAAAAAAAATATGATAAAATATGATAAAAAAAACAACCTGAGTGTTGCCAGGGGGAGGGGGATAGGGAGAGGTGGTGGGGTTATGGACATTGGGGAGGGTATGTGCTATGGTGAATGCTGTGAAGTGTGTAAGCCTGACGATTCACAGACCTGTACCTGGGGCTAATAATACTTTATATGTTTATAAAAAAATAAATAAATAATAAATAAATAGGAGAGATTTGTAAATCAAAAGTTGTATTTAGATCATCTCAACCAATTACAAAAATTTATCTAAACTTATATTAATTTTTTTGAATATTTAAGTTAAAAGAATCTTGATATCAATATTATGCCCATATATTCCTTTCTTGAATTTTTAATATTAATATATATGTATATATAAGATATGTGGATGTGTTATATGCTCATAGTAACATCTCAGCTATATGGGTATTTCAACAGTAAAAGCATTTCAATCTTTAACAAAATTTCTTTGACATAATTTTGAGTTCCATCTCTGTCATATAACTTTGACTGCCTCATAAAAGAAGTATCTCATAAAAGAAGTATCTGTGTTTATCTTATTTTCATTAAAATTGAGATAAATCACAAAAAAAGCAAACCATAAGCAGTTTAGAAAATAAAAAAGATCCACTTATAGATGACTTAAAGGTTAAAGGATCACCAGGCCCAACTTAGTTTATGTTGTTCAAAGGATACTAGGGGAAGTAATAGAGAAACTTTAACTCAGTGATTCACAAGTAAGTGTTGCAAGGAGCAATGACTGGTTAATAGGCCCAGAAGAAAGTATTTCCTGTAGGTTTGGAAAAGTTACATGACTCTGTCTTTGCTTGAACCACTCACAGTACTCAAGAACCCAGGAAGGACTCCTAGCAGTCCACAGTAAAGAAAATTAATTGACTTCATATAGGCAGAGATGCCTATTACTATCCTGTGGAACACTGTTCTTGAATAAGCTCTTACTCACAAGGTCCTATAAAAGTTCAAATGGCCCAATCTCTTGGCCAACCTTGAGAAGTTATGTCATCAAGATTCCAAGGATTCTACTTTCTAGGAATTGTCCTTTTTCCCCAGCTCTTGAATTATACCACCCAAGATAACCTCATGGCAGGCCCATCCAGGACCTGTAGAAGCTCTTGATGTTTTTGAGGTTTACATATATTTTTTACACAAAATATGTGAAGTTTGAGTTTAAACCCCAGTCTACATTGAAGTGTTGGGGGTAAGGAAGAAATTATACTTGGAAAAATACCTGATCTTCTTCCTGAAAAAGGGAGCACAAGTGCACTGGGATCCACATAAATCATAGGCACTGTAGATAGTGAGGGTTTTCTTCACTTTTGCCCGTATCTGGCCTACACCACTTCACAGTGCCTGTACCAAGGATAAATAGTCATCTCCCATGCCATTATAAGGAGGATTGTGACATATATAAGGAAGATTCTATCATAGCAAGAGCTCCTGTGGCCCTGCATTGCCCTGCCAAAGTCAACAACTATGTCTGGGAGCTGGCGTGTCTTGGCTGAAGTCAGCATTCAAGCTGATTATCTAGGTCACTGCAGCCTAGAGCAGCTGTAAGCTTTACTCATCCAGACAGCTCATAAGGCTAAGCAGATGCACCATTCTGTAAGTACTGATGCTGGGGTTGTTGAAAACCGCTGAGAAATGATCTAACCAGAGTTTTCCATTCCTGAGGCCCTTTTAGAAATAGCAGATAACTTGCTATAATCTCAGCGCTGCATAAACTGGAAGGGTTTGAGAAACAACCCGACTCAGCACCCGTGAAGACAGGTGCAATGGAAGTCTCTTTTATCAAGCTGGAGAAGACCGACTCCAACTATGCTCATGTTACAACAAGCCTTCGGATCTCTTCAGGTCGCTTGTATCAGTTGGGTCTTTGGATAATTCATATTGGGCTCAATATCTTTGAATATGCTAACATAAATAGGACTTGCTCTAGGGCTGAGTATATAATCAGAAAGGCCTGGTCATACTGTCAAGGAGCTCCTGTAACAACATTCATATTCTAATTATCTTGAGGAGACTATTACTGTATGCTTCATCTCAGACCACTTTAGAGGGCTGACATACTATCCTAGTCATAGGTAGTGTCCTAATGAAAATGCTCCTCTATTACCTGCTCCTGAATGAGTAAACTGCCTGACTGGCATCCCCAGCTACATAATATCCAACAGAGTTTTGGTAGAACCATTTAAGGTGCTCTATGTACAAAAGTATCTTCCTATCATTAATTATTCTCAGATCAGTGACAAGTCAGACATATGAAGATCAGGATCTTTAACACCTCCCAATAGGTTAAATAGGCTGCTTACCTTCCTACATAAAGTGATGTCCTCCATGCATCTACAAAGCATATCCCCTTGCATTGGCAATTTCAGATTTCACTTTTTTTTTTTTTTTTTAAACTTCTGCACACCAGAAAGCTCCACTTTGACAAAGGCAGCCTGACAATCCTTGAAGGAATTCATGCTGGAATCCACTCTGGGTGAGCGAAACTCTGTCACTATGGGAAGACAGCCAAGCACTGTATGTACCAGGGCTGGTGTAGCTCCCTCAGGCTATGCCACTTATCCTCTGCTACACTGGTACTCAGGAAAATTCCATTCACAGACCAATCCATTGACCTCTGCCACATCTCTTAATTACTCTGTTGTTCTTTGACTCTCCAGGCCATTATCTTCACTATAATGTAATTCCTCTTAGTAGCGATTCTGATTCTCCACCCTAGGTAATACATATCATCTGAGTAAAGCTTATTTCTCATTCCTAACCCTCAAGGACCCTGCGATCTCTGATCTGAGACTGTTCCCACTTGTCTCACTCTAGCCATATGGAACTGCTTACATTTCCTAAATAAGTTATGTTCTCTCTGACCTCAATATCTTAATTACAATGTTCACTTCCAGGAATAATTCTCCTACTTCTTTACCTGGCTAATATCTCCTCTCTCAAGATTCAGTATTATCTTTTAGAAAGCCAACACTGACTATTCTGTGGAATTCTATGCCCCTTGTTGATGCTTCCATAGTACACTTTGCACACA
The DNA here is from genome assembly GCF_002288905.1 of Enhydra lutris kenyoni. Taxonomy (NCBI): domain Eukaryota; kingdom Metazoa; phylum Chordata; class Mammalia; order Carnivora; family Mustelidae; genus Enhydra; species Enhydra lutris. The sequence continues at coordinate 19,908,522 of NW_019154103.1, forward strand.
CTGATCATGAACTTGCTATACTCCACTAACACTGCCTATTTGCCTATCATCCACACAGTCCATTCAGGGCAAGAGTGAGACATCTATGAATCCTAGTATTCAACCTAGTGATTTTACATGTCAATGTTCAATAAATATATGTTGAATAAATGAAAAGGTAGAATAATACTTCACTTACTTCCAGAAATAAATGTAACCATCTTATATTAAAATTTGTAAAAGATACCAGAGAAGGACGTCTGGTTCCAGTAGTAGGGCAGACTGAGCTAATGTGGAACCCTCTAAAAATTCCATATAAATACCCCTAGAAATTCCATAAAAAATCAAACTCCAAAGTCTAATAAAAGACTGAGTTTACAAAAAAGAAAAAAAGAGGGAGGGAGAGAGGGAGGAAGGAGGAAGGAATGAAGGAAGGAAAGAAGGAAGGAAATTTCTCTGTGCCAGGAACTAAAGGGAAGAACATAAGTGTGTGAGTATATGTCCCAGGAAGTATAAAAAAGAGATAAGTAAAAAGAAAATATGAGGAAGGTAAATAGACATAAAGAATAAAATGAAAAGGTCCAAAGTATGTTTCACAGATACTCCCAGAAATAGCGATTAGAGTAAATGAGAAAGAGGTAATATTTGAACAAACAATGGCTAAGAACATTCCAGAACTAAAGAAATTCTCCTCAGATTCAAGAATCACTATGATTCTTGAATTTTGAAAGTGAAAAACATTTCGACAACAGCTAATAAAATTGAAGATATGCAACTCTCATGACTCAGTAATCCTCTTTTAGACATATACGTACACCTGGAGAATGTCTCTCACTCACAGAATAAGGAGGCAATTACAAGAGTGTTCAAAGAAATACAGTTTGGAAAACAAAAAAATGGGAAACTAAATTAGCCATCTGTCCAGTAATAAACTGTGGATTATTTTTTCTTACAATGGGATACCATAAAGAAGATAAAATAATAAACCATAGCTACACATTTTAAAATGTTGAGTAAAAAAAGAAAGTTTCAGAAGGAAGCGTACAGTATATCATTATATATAAATTTTAAATATATGGAGAATAATAGATGTATATAAATGTAGTGAAACTGTAAAAGTATGCACACAAATGCTCACATCAACCTCAGAATAATGATTACATTTGGTAGAGAAAAAAAAACAGGGAATGGTTCAGGACATGGTTAATTATATTTCTTTTTATAAAGGAGATATCCAAAGTTTATACTGCAAAATATTACTACCAGTTTACATTTGGATGGGATTTCTGATAAACTACCTTTCATGTATTTTGAAATATTTTATTGGTAAGAATTTTAAAAATTAAAGCTGCGTTCTAAGACAATTAGAATAAGAGCCCAGGAGAAGAAATTTCGTGGGTGTTGATTTTGAACTGATGTCATAGAGACAGTCACAGTCAGCACAAGGACCTTGGCTAGGTCAAGTACTCCCTCCGTCTGCTTCTTTCACATCAGGTTCCTGGAAAACATCATCACAATTAAGCTCTAAATTTACCTGTGAAACAGGGCAAAAAGGCAAATGTGTTTTGTTTTGTTTTGTTTCAGTTCTCCTTATTGGATAAAAGGAAAGATCAATTCAACTGGAAAAACAGATTATTTTCCTGCCACTGAATTTTCATGAGTACTGGGAAGCCTTTCTCTGTGGATGTCTCTCATTCCTGTACCAACTGGGCCTTCTGAACAAAGGACATGGTTGAATAACTAACAGCTTTAGAAGCTAGAGAAAGCATATTTATCCAGGGAGATCTAGAGATGTACTTCCCAAGACATGTTTTAGGGCACTAAAGATAAAACCTTCTCTGTAAACCCTCTAGAAACATTTACTTCTCTCCCCCAAACCCTTCTTACTTTTTCTCCCTTTATTTCTCTGTCCCTCTCTCTCAGGCTGGGCCAGTAGGCCAGCACTCCTAAAAAAGCTGTCTGCTAATTTCAGGCTCCTCTCCTGTGATGCAACTTACTACATGCATAGGTAACACGTGGTTCTCACTGCATTGCCCTGTGGGAACTGAGGGGTTAGGGAAATGACACAAAATATTGCTCTGGCTGCTGCTTTTGAAGTTAATAATAAACAGTCTCAGTCTCTGATTCAAGGGAGTCTTGTGTCTTCTATCGGCGTGTGTGTTTGTACAGCTGTGGCAGGCTAACTTGTTAGCTCGTAAATAGTGTAAAACCTTAGATTCTTCAGTTCTGACTTAGCAAAAGAGAAGCAAAAAGAAAGCCTGTATAATATAATGGACAGCGTCTTTAAATATGATTTCGTAATACATACAGAAATATTCTTCAAAGGACATTTCTTATATCAACCCTGTATAAAAAATAAGGGTTAACAATGCAAGGGAAAAAACATCAAGGTGAAAGGTTCATTTTAGAAATGTATTTCAGTCAAAATTATACATCTCAGCTGTATTTCTTTTTGACAAACTAAAGATACAGGAATAATGTTTATACTGCTTAGAGAATCCAGCAGGTAATAAACACAAAACATTTTTTACTTTCTCAAACATCAGGTATTATAATGGAGACTTTTATAATTGCTTTCTCAGGCAATTCATAGCTGGACCTATCCCATGATTTCTGGAAATGTTAAAATCTTTGATGAAAGAGAGATTCCTATGTAATGGATATTTTGTTTATTTTAGCCATCCATCATCCATTTTCTCATCTTTTCAAAATAACCCAAATTTTGTTTGAGGATTCATCCTCTCCCCATTCTCTGGTCATGTGGTCTGGATGGCAATCAGGTCCTAGGTCAAACAGCACATCCCATTCCCCTGCTTTAGAGGTACGCCTTTCTCTGAGAACCCCAGGACTTGGCCAGGAATGCTGGCTCAAGGACTGTCATTCTTTGGGGCTGTATTGAACCTGGAAGGATGGAGTCCTGGGAACAGCTGCAAATCATCTTGTAACCATGAAGGGAAGGTCAGTCTGTGGATGGCGTCAATACAGAGGAAGCAGAGCGAGGATGGGTGGAAAGAGAACAACAGGACCCTGAAGGCATCTTTTGAGTACCTATACCCTGAAACCTTATCAACTCTGAATTGTTCAACTACATGAACTAATACATATTTTTGGCTTCACTCCCTTTGAGCCAGGGTTCTTCTCCCTTCAACAACAAAACGATTCACTCTCGGGTTTAGGGGCCAGGCTTGCAGGATTCCCAATCGTTTGTAACAAACATTTAGAATGCTTTGAATAATGCTCAAGTGGAAAAATCCAGAGTTCTATGCCACAAAGTTTAGAAAAAAAGAAACTGGTCCTGAAAAAGTTTTAAGAGCTGTTGCCCTTAACAAAATATAACAGAGCCTCAATAAAACAATGTAGAACCTGTAATTTGAAATACACTGGATGTTGGTGGATCTACCAAAATAAGTTTATGGTTGAATATATTCAAATATGTTAAGTCGAATAAAGATTGTCTTGGAAACACAGCAAAGTTATGTGGGGAAAGAACGAAACAATCATTTTTAAGGCTTACGGGATTTCTTTTAGGTTTGACATAAGTGGTAATCTGTATGCTGATATTTAGGTTGAATCATTTGAAATTTAGTTTCATAAAGCTCAATCAAATAACCAAGTAGGGAAAAAAAGCCCACATTACCACCTCTTTCAGATTTATTTAAATCAGAATATATATACTATATTGAAAAAAGACCAAACCATTCATTTTTTATCCAACTATTCTTCTTTCATATCTAAGATAACCAAATGAGCTACATTTTCAAATCTTGCAATTTCAAAACAGTTTCTTAAAAAAGAGGCTGTATCTTGTGCAAATGTTAATATGAGCTCACCTGCACGTTATAGAGGGGTTGTTTTGGTGCATTAACTTCCCTCAGCAAACGATGCGATATGTTCCTTAACTCTAGAAGTCTACAAGCAAGCTGGGGATGCAGAAGTTTGGCCACTGATTTGGAGGATCTGGATATGGTGTTTAATCCTTGAATCAGTGTTCCTCGGTTGATCCTTGCTAAGGCGACAGCCATTCTGATTTTGGACGTTTTCTGCATGGGTTCTCTTTTCTGGAAAATAAGCCTCTAAAAAGTGACTGATGTGTGATTCTCGCATGAATTATTACAACCTACTCCAGACTGAGACCAAGTATGACCTAACAGCACATTATGCATGGGCCTATGCACACACAGTGTCCAGTAATTATATCCCACCCCCCATGTACCTAAATCTTTGAATAAATGTATGATTTTTGCCTCAGCATAAATATCCAGAATTTAAGTTACTAGCCAAAAGACTTAAAATTTTCATTTTTCTCTGTGGGTTTATTTTTGCATTGATTTTTTTTTTTTTTAAAGAGTGCTTTCAAAAGTAAGCAGTTCTTATTCAAATATTACTCAATGTTTGAATTATTCAAACATTAAATATCCTTATTCAAAACTGTTACAAATATTTCCTGTTTATTTTAAAAATGTAAATGATTAAAGCATTCATACATAATGCATGGTACAATTTAAAAAAAAAATAAAACAAATCCCCTATATACTAATTAACAAGCTTAAGGAACTTTCATTTCTAAAAACTTCAAAACTTGTGAGCATTCTGACAGAAAAAATTTGTGGCATTAGCAAAACATATGACATGTAGATCCTTCCTTGCTGTACCAGAAAATGAACCGCAGAGAAATTACTTACAATGTGGTCAGACTGCATTCCAGGCAACAGCAAGGATAGCTGCCATTATTCATTTAAGCAATTTTATGGGCTATTCTGGCTTTTTCATATATGACTTGGAGGGGGGACTAATGGTTTATAACACAAATAAGCAACTTCGAGTCTCTATTTATTGAATCCAAATATATGTATAAGTACAAAACATCTTTTAGATGGATTGTTTTGGCCTACAATGAGCAACATATAGTTGCATTAAGAGCTAATGTACTGTGTATGTCCTTTAAATGCCTCAGCCATTATCCTGAAGATATAATTTTATGATCGCTGTTTTTGTCATTAAAGTTCAGTGCTTCTCTTACCGTTTTAGCCTTTGTGACTGGAGATCACCCGAAATTGTACTAGTCTGTCAATGAGGATGTACATCTGCAGCGCCTGGTGTCACATTATGATTTCATCTGTTAACGTGACTGAAAAAGTCCCATTATCCCACCTTTGGTCTCAGCCCTCCTAGTCAATACGAACAGGAGAAGGCCATTGGAGCTGTGGGCTGCTAGAATTGTGGCAATTCCAAGCCAATTTAGAGCAGAGCAACCCCTAAAAGCAGTTATGTGGTACGTAAAACAAGCAAAATAAGACACGGGTGCAATCACTTGATACTGTATCTTGGTTTCCAGCACACTGGTGAGAGAAACCACAATGATCTGCACTATCCAGAGCTCCTACACACAGATTCAATTTCTCTTGTGATCTTATGCTTTGCTTCACCGATTTGACCTCCCAACTCCTCCTGAAATTGGAGCAGCTAGAATGTTTGGTTTTACTTCTGATTTAGCTTACTGTGTTTTCTCTCATAATTTACAGTCAAAAGGTGAGGGCCCTATTGCCAAGGCGAACAAGAGTGGAATGTGGGCAGTTCCACCATGCTGAAATTTTGTCTACACAGTTATTCAGTGTTTTAAGGATTCTTCATTTTTGCAGATGAAGCACTAACTTTATGAAATTTCCCTCTCATTGTTTTGTGTCTTTACAAAATCTTGGTGATCCGTACTTGTTGGCCTGGATTCACTGACTTTACTCAGGTATTTCTGTTAGCTAATCTTGATTCATTTCCCCAAACACTATACTAGATTGATCCACTCAACCTTCCCCTCTTTTACAAGATTGTCTTTCTAAATATTTACCTGAGTAGAGAAATAAGCCTATTTGTATTTGATAATCCATGAATCAAAATCTTCCTGTAGGATCATATAACTTGTGTTGTCAAAAATATAGCATTTATGATAAACAATATTTTTAAAAATTCAGGTGTGCATTACAATAATACTTCAGTGCACTTTGTGTTGTATTTCTCATTTTAGAATTGTCATAAATTCATAGCTTTTTCCAACAGACTCAACTTGTTCCTAGTTAACATCATCTTTGTTTCCTTTTAATGCTGAAATCATTACACTTTGATGACTGTGCTTCCCTTTATGTTTTTTTTTTTTTTTAAGATTTTACTTATTTATTTGACAGAAGAGAGAGATAGCACAAGCAGGGGAAGCGGCAGGCAGAGAGAGTGGGAGAAGCAGACTCCTGCTGAGCAGGAAGCCCACTGTGGAACTCTATCCCACGACTCTGGGCTCATGACCTGAGCCAAAGGCAAACGCTTAACCGACTGAGCCATTCAGGTACCTCTACCTTCATGGTGTTTAATGCCTCCTTCAATACTTTCATAGATATCTCTGAATCTCTGAAAGAAATATTTCCTCTAGCAACAAAATATTTCTGACCATCTTTATTTTCCTAACATAAAACATATAATCAACTTGTTCCCTAGAAGACCATTACTGCTTTTCAGAACAGTATTAGAAACCAAATCTAGACCCTGAGGTGCATGTAAAGTAGTTTTTTGCGGGGGGTAGGGAGGGGGGCTCTGAGACTAGAAAGGAAACAACAGAGGAGAAGCTACATACAGTCCTGGAGATGCAGAATGAGATTTTCCTCTTAAAAAAAAAAAAATAGTCACCAGTTTATAGTGATGATTCTAATTCACTCTTGCCTTCAGTGAATTTTTGAAATAGGCTCTGGTAGAAAATTTGTTAAATAAAAGGGTTCCCCCCCCTTTTTTGAGCTATCAGCTTTTCCCTTTGTCTACTATGTATGTTATAAATTTTTCTACCAAGCCATGAGTCTAAATTTAAATGCTGACCCCAAAAGAAGAAGTACCCATTTCTTTTCCCTGGTTTATCTTGTTTTGACTCTTGTCCTAAGCATACTGGAATTGGCTGCAAAATGTGCAAGTTTACATGATTCTTCTTGTCATCATTATCACCTGAGTATGTTACCGAATGTGAGAAAAGAAATTCCACTCCCCTCCCACCTGCCACCTCCATCTCAGAGACACACAAAGGCAATGATGATTTACTACAAGAAACCCAGTATCAATTAATCAGATTGTTTCAAGAATCCTGCTCCAAATTTCACTATTTGAGCCCCATTCTTCGAATATATCCTGCTTTCCTATTTTCTTTTTTTTTTAGAGACATACCCATCTCTCTATCATCAGCAGTTTTAATGCTGAACTCCAATTTCTATTACATCAGCTTTTTACTACTCTACATCCAAAAAACCAGCCTGTCAGCAAATCTTATTCAATTCTTTCTCTGAACAGTCCTAGAATTTGACCACTACTCACTACCCCCAATGCCAACACTCAGTCCACTGCATTTATATACCATCTCTTTTCCAGACTAGTAAATTAGCCTCCTCAAGGGTCTTTCTGCTTCTGTCCTCACCCACGTTCATTCTATTCCTCAATGCCTCCGCAAAAGAGATACAAATAAAACTTAGATCCTATCCTGCTTTTCTGCTCTGCTGCTCTAGTGGTTTCCTACTGCACTCAGTGTAAAAGCCAAATTACAAACAGTGGTCTGCAAAGCCCTACAAGAGTTGTCTTTTCTTTACCTCCCTAACCTCATTATCTTTTTCTCTCCTTTTCCTCCTCACTATTTGTTGAGCTTGTTAAATATACTCTCACCTCAGGGATTTAGCTCCCACCAATATTTTGTTTGCTTCTGGACAACAAGATGGCCTTTTCCTAAATAAATAAATGCCTACAACTTCTTTAAAAAGTTTTAAATACTAATTATGAAATTTAGAGATTTAAAATCCAATCCATTAATTAAAATCCTCTAACTATTCTTAAAACCACTCCTTTCAGTATGTTTGGGAATTATGGATCATCTCCAAAATAATCAGATTTGTAGCATTTACAATCCAACCTTTTAAAAATAATTTAGTTATTGGAGTATTAGCATTGTTTTCTGAATGATTTATTTTTGAAGTACAAGTAACTTCACTCTGTTACAATACCCCCTAAGAACTTGGATTTCTTGCCAATGTCAGCAAAGTAAACAGTGGAAAAAGAACAATGTGAGTGTGTTGAAAATGAGAAATAAAGTAACTATGTTTATATTATTCTCTGAATGAGGTAAAGTTCTTGTAAGTAAATAACTTCAATGAGTTGGAAAGAGGAACTCAGAGTTCTTTCTTTGGGATCAGAGTATCAACCCATTTCACTATTAAACCAAATTTACAGCTCTCATGATAATGAGGCTATTCAGGGGGTAGGAAGAGATTAAGAGAATTACAAAGAAAGTTGCAACTTCTTAGATTATTAAACCCAGTTCCTTTAATGTTGCCAATGGTGAAAGAATCACAATCTTGAAGGGGAAACAGGGCTTTCCAGACTTAGCCATTTACATCCTAGACCAAGCACGGTCACCGGCCCATTCCTTCTCTAACACTCCAGTGCGTACTCAAGAAAAATCTCCAACAGTTAAAAAGACTTTATACTAAAACTGGGGGAATGAAATAGGGGGAAGCAATTAGACACTGAGTCTAAGATACAGATTTATAAAATCTGGTTTGAGGGGCGCCTGGGTGGCTCAGTGGGTTAAGCCGCTGCCTTCGGCTCAGGTCATGATCTCAGAGTCCTGGGATCGAGCCCCGCATCGGGCTCTCTGCTCAGCAGGGAGCCTGCTTCCTCCTCTCTCTGCCTGCCTCTCTGCCTGCTTGTGATCTCTCTGTCAAATAAATAAATAAAATCTTTAAAAAAAAATAAAATAAAATAAATAAAATCTGGTTTGAGGTCTGGAGCTTTTAAGCCTCATTCTATCCTACTTAGTGGACCACCATTGGGATGCCATCTTACCACTAGGTATCCAGATATCTACACTTCAGTATCAGCCTTCCCCTAAGTCTAGACTCAAGGCTCATGCCATTCATTCATATTTACATGATATTCTGGGAACACGCTACACTGTTTCACACTTTTTGTCCTGACACTTCTTCCTCTGCTCCTGTCCACTTATCCTATCTCTTTTTTTACTTAGAAAATCATATTCATTCTCTGAAACCCAATTTAAGCAACCTTCCTCCAAAAAGCCTTCTCTGACCATCCTAGCTAGAGCAATTCATTCCTCTAAGTTGGATTTACCTCTTACCATATTCTAAAACAATTACTTGTTTACAGTTCTGTCTTGATTACATTAAGCTAATTGGCTGAAAGCATCCTGTCTTTTCTCTCTATTCCCTCTCCCCAGTCCCAAACAATAGCAAAGTATTTCGTAAATGTTTGATGCCTGGTTGTCTGGATGAATGGTTAAAAGTGGCTCTAATATTTCTCCTTTGGAATGAAATATATAGACTTTGTGATTACTGTGTTACTCAGAGAGCTTTTTTGTTTACTTCCAGGTTTTGGCTATGTTCCTCATGTTTGACATTGCCAAAACTCTGATATCTGGATGAGGAAATTATTACTTACTGTACCATGTAACTTTACAACATATTCTATTCCAACTGTGGTCTAGATGATTAAATATACTTTTCCATTAAGAGCTGTGTACTTTAAATTAGGTTACAAGATATTACTTTTTCCTGATCAAATGTCTCAGAATTCTTTACCTATTCCCTCTTTCATTCCCAATATTTTATCTGCCTCAAATTCTTTTGGGAACAAACATTATATAAAACATATGCACATATGCTTTGTTTAATCTGATATCATTATTTTCTTCCACATTAAAACATACACTCATACCAATTTTATCTTTCCATTATTATAATTTATGTCAGTTATTTTTTTCCAGTGATTTAATTGCCATAGATTTTAGTTAAAATATATCTAGGTGTTTTCCTGATTTTTATATTAAGCAAATCTTTTTTTTTTTTTTAAATATTAAGCAAATCTTAAGCAAATGTAGCAAACCACATACATTACAATTGTGGCTATGAGAGAGCTCCACATTTCCAATCTAACAGCACGGTGATTTTCTTTAAACTGAATTTATCTACCTCATTTCTTTGTCCATCTCTCTGCTTTTCAGAGACCCACCCAGTAAGATTTGAAATTGTTCTTCTGAGGCAAAATTAATTTCTTCCTAAGCCTCAGGCACTGATCTCAAAGTCAAGCATTAAATAATGGATATTAAAAATACAATGTACTTTTTATAATCCTTTTCAAAGTTATGAAATCGCATTACCTGATTAGACTGTGATAATCTTAGGATGGTAGGGAATTCATCTTTAAACTCATCCATAAGGTCCATGATGACTTTCTGGATCCCCTCCACTGAAACAAAGAGAAATTAGGGGGACAAAAGAGCTTAGCAAAAATCATCACCTAACCATAATTCAAAAGAACCTGGGACGCTGGGTCCACTTTGTAAGTGCCTGGGAAAGCAAGTAAACCCTAGGCGACGTTATTCCCCATTGTATCCCACACCCATATCCCCTTTACAACAAGATTACATATACTTCTTCCAGAAAAGTTCTTCAACACCTGCCCACATATCCACCCAACAGGTTTGATTGGCATGACAAATTCTTGCTTGGGTTCCTAGTGCTTGGAAAGTTTGCAGGCCAGGGCAACACTTGTCCTACTCTGCCATTAGTGAGGGATGAAGGTACCCTTCCACCCAGGAAAGCAGGCAAGGACAGAACCTACAGCTCATTGACAGAATTCTTTGTTACTGCACAATGGGACTCTGAGAGCTTGTTACAGAATCTTCTGAAATCACTCTGGCAGTGAGAAGAGGAAGAAATGTGTTTGAAGGCATAAGGGGAGGAGAAAGGAGAATGAAAAATAAACTATACTAAGGAGTTCTGCATTATGTGGAATTTTGCCCCAACTTCTACAATGATACCTCAATTAATGGATCACCTGAGAACAAAGCTCCCTTTGAAAAGAGTTGGCATATGGTTTAAAAGAAATGCTTCACATATGATGCCAAAGGGAAAAGAAAACCAGCAGTTATTTCAGTTCTGAACAGACTGTTTTCCTTCACTCAAATAAAGATCACTAGGTCAACCACAGGCAAAATTATAAAATCTAAAATCCTCTTCCTCCTCCTCCTTCCTCTTCTACCTCTTCCTCATCTTCTCCCCTCCTAGTATTATCCTACTTCATTCTTTTCCATTTATCAAATATAGGAAGAACTTCATATCATGTGGATTTGATTGAATACCTAGTTAATATTTTAGTGTGGATGAATTCAGAGTTGATTAACACAAATCCCATTTTAATTTGAAGACTTTACATCTGATTGTAGCTAGACCACTGTCTTTAGCAAGCATAAGCTGTGGGTGCTAGAGGTTTGTTCATTGGAGCTGTCTTGGAAAGAGAACAATGTCCGTTAGAAAACTTCTCTATCATGTGAAGCCCGCCAGATCCCCACCTTCAGTTTGCCTTTAGTCCTAATTTGTCTGAGAACACTCTTCACCATACCACAAACACTTCACTTAACCTTAGAAGAACATGCTTCCCTCCATCATGACCCTAATGTTTAAGATAATTATACTCTTAATGTGTCAAAACTGCAATCCACTGCCAGAAAGAAAATCTTATTAGACAATGATGAAAGTCTGTAAGAAATGTAACCCTTTATTTGTCCTATTACGATATGTGCCTATCAGAATTTACCCCAGAGGAAGAGTTGGCTGTCCCTTCTCTCATTGGTCTTCTTCCTGTTCTCCACTCTCACTGACACCCCTATGTTCTTTTCACCCAACTACCCATCTCCTGATGTCTATCCTAGTTCCCAATTGGTTTCAGCCAGGTTTTTTTTCTCTTTTTATTAGCTCTCACCCACCTTCATTTGTTAATGAAATTAACAATCTAAAATCTAAAAGAAAAAAACAGGTTCTCATGCTAATATTGTCCACACCTAGAGCATAACCAGACTCTATGTCATGTTAACAAAGTTCTTTTTGTCTTTGCTTTCTCAATGACTCTCCTTGAGAGACGAATGATGAAGAAAAGACAGAGGGTCATGAGATTTCAAAAAATCCCACCCTGCCACACTTATTTTATATTTGTGACCGTATCTGATCATATTACAGGTTTGACTTAATTTAATTATACCCATATCCTTATGTATCTTATGTTATTTCAGGTAATAAAGTTAGACAAAATAAATAATGTTAATGGTTATCTTCTTTAGCTATAATGTTATTCTTTATAGCTCATAACACAGGGCTCCATACTTACAAAAATTAACTGGAAAAGGTTACAAATACCTCCAAATTTTATAACAGCCCTTCAAATTTATTTGTATTTAAAAGGCTTTAATACAGAAAGAAGAGAATCTCTGATTTGCACAAAGCTTGGAAGAAAATGAAGATTTTACACACTGTAAGCGAAAGCAATAGAAGCTTAAATTAGAAAATAAAGAGTTTTGGGACTCAGACTCCAATTTGAATTCCAACTCTATCACTTACCTACCTACTAGGCTGTGTAATCTTGGGCAAATTTCTTAACCTAAATTTTACTTTTCAAAAAGTGACAGGATTTAACAGACCAGATATGTTTGATAAATGTCAGCCATTGGTAAACATACAACAGCTACTTTGCTTTTAAAAGATTTTATTTATTTATTTGAAACAGAATGAGAGCTAGAGAGAGAGAGAGAGAGAGAGTGAGCAGGGTGGGGGAAAAGGGAGAAGGAAAAGCAGGCTCTCCACTGAGCAGGGAGCCTGACCCGGGGTTCCATCCCAGGACCCTGAGATCATAACAAGAGCTGAAGGCAGACTCCTAACCGACTGAGCCATTCTGGTGCCCCTACCTACAACAGCTACTTTGCTTTGAGAAAGTTTGCAAAATTTGGGTGAAAAGTCAATACTGAGTTTTCCCTGTTCACATGGGTTTCAGCCTGTTTTGATTTTGCACACAACTGGCTAGAATCCTGATAACATCCTAACTAGATCCTTCCCTCAAACCTACTTCAAATGCAAATGATATGGACCTATACTTCCGATTTCAAGTATTATGTCAAGTCTCAAGAACAACTTCTTTAAGATTCATCCTTGGCCCAGTCAAGGATTTGGACTGGAAGCCACCTCCTTTGGGTGCCAACTCTCAAGTGGATTAGTTCTGTTGGTTCCAGTGCTAAGTTCCTCCAGCTTACAGCATGCTCTGAGACTATGTACATCTCAGTTGGTGGTAAATGCTTAATAATGTCAAAATAATTTTTTAAGATTGATTTATTTGAGAGAGAGCACGTGTGAGCAGGGAGATAGAGAGAGAGAGAGAGAGAGAGAGAGAATCTATATGTAGACTTCCCACTGAGCATGACTGGGACAAGATCCCAGCACCCTGAGATCATGACCTGAGCCGAAACAGTTTCGACCGAGCCACCCAGGTGCCCCTCAAAGTAATTTTAAAAATCGTTATCTGAAGGAAGGGTACTGGCACTTACTGAAGGCCAAATATGTACTAGTTAACTGTTGTTAAAGGATAAACTGAGGGACATTAAAACTTTTAAGAGTTTATTTGAACAAAAATTTATTTGCATCTGGCATCACCAAACCAGAAGTGATTAGAAGCACTCCACAGACTGTAGCTAGGGGCAAGGCTTTTATACGGAAGACATGGAAACAAAGCAAGAAAATTATTTGATTGGGTATAGCTCAAGGGGTTGCATTCTTTAGGAAAGCCTAGTTGACTATTTGTGACGGGTTGTCCTTAGGTATAGACCACATAATCTTGAGGCATTTACAGGATTAGGTTTTGGTTTGCTTCTGTAGGCTGCTAAAGCATTGGAGCCACCTCAGTCTAATGGCCTCCTTACTTAATTAATTTAACACTGTGCTATGAGCTAGGTTACCCCACTTATCTCTTAATTCTCGTAGTAACTAACGCTCAGAGGTAGGAATGTTTTGAAAGCAGTCTGAAAATATCAAACAATACCAATACATTATTATTACCCATACCAACCATCATCCTGGGAATATATCCCAATTTGAAAAATCCTCAATTATATATATATATATATATATATATATATATATATATATATGGTTTTTTATCAGTCTGCTGCATCAGTTGTCCAACATCTGAGGACCTGTCTGAGACTTTAACAGTCTTGTATATACAAGACTGCAGAATCCTTCTGGAGAGAACCCAGATTTAATTACATTGGCCAGCTCTGACAAAGCCAGTCAAGTAATAATGCCTTAATTATCTTGGGAGAAGAGTGATTTTGAGCATAGGGTGGTGTATGTCACTCAGATCTATCCTTAGTATCACATTCATTAGGGATTCAGAATAGATGGAATTCTATTCTGAAAAGAGACACCTTAAACAGTCTTACTAAGCTTTCCTAAGGCAGTACTCACAAATTAGCTGTACAGTTAGGGTACTGCTCCCACAGGAAAAAAAAAAAAAAAAAAAAAAAAAAGGAAGGGAAGGAGGCATTTTCAGGATGACTTTGCCAAAGATCTTTGGCTCTTTGTGTCTTTGCATTAGCAGTGGTCCTTATTGTGAGGATGCAGTGTCCAGAACAAAGCCAAAACAGAAGCAGTGCCCAAGGGAGACATAGTGATATCCACAGAAGTGGTTACAAGTGCCAAGCAGAGGCTACCTGCAAGGCAGCTGACCAGATTTATTCTTAATAATTAGATGCTCTTTGGGAATTCCCAAATTCTTGGAAGGAAGGGAGCAGATTCAAGCCTTTGGAGAGATTTGAAGCTCTGCAGGTGGAGCAAAGCCAGCGAAGTACAGGTTACTATTATTCTTGTGATCCCTCTTGTAATCATAAATTGACCAAGCTTGGGAAATCCTGGGTCACAAGAGAAAGTGTATAGACTTTCTCATTATAGTAAGAATTTGAGGCAGCTTGTGTGTAAACAGGATGTTTTTAACTTTAATCATTTGAAATGTGCTAGAGGAACTTTTTCTTTAAAAGTAACTCTAGATAAAATTCATCTGTAGGGTAAATTATCATGTTTTTAATGCCAAAAACAAATACCTGCTATATGTCTTGCAAACACAGATTTTTCAAAAATGTTTCAAAACAAGTATATTTATAGCACCTTGTTTCTTAAAAATTCTTTAATAATTATATTCTAAACTTTCAGTTGGGTCCCATTTATATAGCCTTGGCAAGCCCAATGGAAGTCTTCAAATGGTTATAATAAAGTGGCAGGACATACAGGAGACAGAATCTGCAACGTTAGCATTACTACACAATTGTGGGAATTGCTGAGATTGGTTAGATGGTAGGAAGCTGAGAAGGTCAGACTTATTTGTGATCTGTTTCCCCATCACAATATCAGCTCCATGAGTTCAGGGTCTTTGGTTAGCTCAAGGCTATAGTCCCCAAACCAGGACAGTGCTTTTATGTACTTTTATAATTTTTCAGCATTATAATGAATATTTACTGAATGAATATAATTAAATCTATTATTCACATCTCAGGTAGGATGAAAATTTTTACCATTAACAAATTCACCATAGAGTCAACCAACTGACATGTAAATACAGGACACGTAAGACACATTACACATCACACACATTTATCACACATTATGGGAAGAACATGTTTTCCCATATACAAAGCACTACATTTTTATTTATTTTACCCATTATAGTGAATACTAGATCATGTGACATGTCCTAATTAACTGAAACAATTTTTTTAATATGATCTCAATCATTAAGAAATAGAAAACAGAAATGATGAGAACATTTCTTTGACTTCCCTTTCTGCTTTTTTTGGGTAAATAATGCTGGGTAGATTAACTGCAGTCAATTATACTGTATATCTGAGAATAGAAAATAAAAGTGTAGCTCATTAATGGGTGCAGTAGTGACAAATGTGTGAGTAAAGTAAATGAAAATATCTAAAGCAGTAGAGATCAAAAGAATATACACATAAAAACTTTCAAAATACTTATTTTTAAAAACTAATCCCCCAAATTGAAAAAAATAGCTGTATATCAAATTTTTTTATAACACGTAGAAATTATTTATTTCCAGTGACCTTAGAACACAGTTCAGAACACTGCAAGGACAAAAAGAACTAAACAAGACATTTTAAATTTCATTCAGTCATTTTCTTGGTACTATTATTATTAGTTTTCTTATTTGAAATTATTTTCCTTATAGTGCAGGATAAACACATTTTTGAGTTAATAACATTAAGAATCAAGAATTTCAGTATAAGAGAAAAAAAAGACCTAATCAGAAAATCAAAGAAGAAAGTAAAACACTGTAATGGTAAACAATTGAAAATGATCTTTAAAAATGCATTTTTTCTTGGTGTACAGACTGGAATGGCTAGAAACATTGCCAATCCTGTAGAAAAGAATACTCCTAGTACCTAGAATCTGGGCTTTAATATCATTCCTCACTACAGTGAACTAGGACTCCTTGAATAAACAGCTGATACCAGGTCTGGGGCAGGAGAAGTACAAGATGAACCAGGGAGATCTCAAGCCAAAAAGGAAAACAGTTTTTGAATATTAATGGAATCTCATTAAAAGAACACAGAAGGAGTGCCTGGGTGGCTCAGTCATTTGGGTGTCTGCCTTTGGCTTGGGTCATGATGCCAGGGTCCTGAGGTCGAGCCCTGTGTCGGGCTCCCTGATCAGCAAGAGGCCTGCTTCTCCCTCTACGACTCCTCCTGCTCGTGTTCCCTCTTCGACTGTTTCTCTCTCTGTCAAATAAATTTAAAAATAAATAAATAAATAAATAAACACAGAGGCCAGTTTAAAGGGACTCCTGCTGGTCTCAGAGCAATCAGCCATTATCATACTAATGTAGTGGTTAATACAGCATTATTATTTATAGGATGAACAGATATTCTGTGTCTCCTAAAATCATGCAAGTTTAAGTACATATCATCTATGACATACTATAGCCAAAAATGTTCCAACTTAATCTAACTTTAAATGTATCTTCTAGTTTCTCAGAAATATAGGCAACGCACAACCTACATCAGTGCTTCTCGAACTGCAGTGAAAATCCAATACCTTTATAAATTAAAAGTAAATTATCTTAAAAAATAAAATTTATATTCAAGAAAGGATTTTTTATTTTTCAATATTCATATAGTCAAATTAAACTATCTTTCTTTATAAAACTTATGGTTTTCCTGTCAATGAAGTTTTTCCAGGCCCTAAATTAGACACAGTCTCCCAAATTTTCTTCAGTTTTCTTTCTTTATAAATTAATTAAAAAAATTTTTAATTCATCTTTGCTTCATTTTTAATAAGCTATGGTTTCCTTCCATCTGACTATCCAGTTGTTTTGGTACTACTGATTAAACTATTGTTCTCACTGATACGAATATCTCACTGATACTGAGAACTATTGCTGGACTTTCTATTCTGGTCTACTGATCTATTTCTATGTCATTATAATACTAATTTAACTATACTGACTTTGTAGTATGTTTTGTTTTCTGTTAAGGAAAGTCTCTGCTACTCTTCTTTTTTATTCTATTATTTCTAGTGGGTTCCTCATCCCCTGCTCCCCAGCTCAGTTTTTCCACTAATCTCTTAGATTTTCCATGTTTTCACTGTCATTAAGGGACAAAAAATAATTTAATCTTTCTTTTTCCATGTCCATACCAATTATTTTATTATCTTATTTAACTGCATTCACTAGGACTTCCAAAAATAATGTTGAGTAACAATGATTATAAAGGGACACCTAGCTTGTTCCTGTTTTCAATTAAAACATCTTCAATATTTTCTTGCTTACCAAAAAACCAATAACAAGTGTTATTCTAAACAATCTTTATCATATTTCTATGCCCCTTCTGGTTTTGTTCTTTCTTACTGGGAATGGTTGTTGAATTTTATCAACTTCCATCTCATAATCTATGGGCATGATCACTTTTTTCCCCCCTCAGTGTGTTGATATGAGAAATTCAGCATTAGCTTTCCTGATATTGGAATCATCTTTGCATTCCTGGAGAAGAATGTGTACTTGTTGATAGCATATAATTCCTTTAATATTTTGTAGAATGAAGATGATAATTGTAGAATGAAGAAAATGTAAGCAACTCCAACATCTATTAACTATGGAATAAATAAATAAATATCCATAATTGTTACTATACACCAGTAAAAATGAATAAATTACAACTACACACAATATCATGAATAACTCTTAGGAATGTAATTAATTTTGAATGAGGAAAAGATACAGAAAAAACAGCAAGATTTCATTTATATAAAGTTCAAAAATATTCAAAACTCAGCAATATATTAGGAGCACAGATATGTGTGGTAAAACTATAAAGAAAAAGAAAGGGAACAATTAACATAAAATTCAGAATAGGGTGGGACAAAGACATTGGATCGGACCAAGGGTATATGACAATTGCAAACGTAATGGTAATGTAGTTTTTCTAAAACTTAATCATGTGTACAAATATCAATGTCCCATAATTATTTATACCTTACAACAATTTATATGTGATTTCTCAATATTTAATCAAGGCAATAAAATGAAATAACCTGATGAGCAAATTTCCATAACAACTTCTGTGAAAAATTACCATCAATAGCTATTCTAGTAATAACAGTAGGGGATTTCGTTCACTCATTACTATTTATTGAGCACGTACTATGTGCTATCACTGCTCAGCAGTGGGTGAGCAAAACAGACAAAAGCCTTACTCTGTTGGAGCTTGCATACAGTGGAACAGAATCAAACTACTTATTTTCTATACCTAGAAAAGCTATCTTTTTCACTAGCAATTTGCTCAAATTTAAGGTGAGTGTTTCACAACTACATTCTCTATAACAATTGAAAAAATTACATATATTACATACTCCTCTGATTGAAAAGTAGATCTTATTTTAGCCTTTGAAAACTTCATTATAAATCTATGTTTTACAATTAAAATCGTTCTTTTCTTACATATTGTTCCTCAAGTTCGTAGTCATCACTGTCAGTAAGGGTTTTTGAGCAGCTGCATATCTTCTGATAGATTCTTCCACCTTGAAACAGGCAATCTTAATTGTAGCATGTCAAGAAAAGCAAAGAAATACATATTAAATACATTTAAGTATTCACAATCCATGTTTTTTATGGCCTTTGGTTAGAAGTCTTAGACTTATTTACTTCTGCAGTAACTTTTGCAGGAACCAATATAGATTGGGTATTTTAGTCCCTTCCCTTAGGGTCATAGAATGTACAGACACTTATGTTAAGATCTCTCTGGTCAAACCAATAATGTTCAAGCATAATGAAAAAAATAACTAGTTATTCCATGTAATTCTACATAATTATAGAAAAGAAAATTATGTTCACTCAACAGTGCCAAAAATGAATACAGTAAGTGATACAATCTACTTTTTATTCTGACCCAAAACTTTAACAGCAAGTTGATGACATGTCTTTGAAGTGGAGCCCAGACAAGACTTAATTCACTAAGTGTGAATATATGTAAACTCGCCATGAGACTATATTTATTTTCAGCCAGTACCAAGCAATCCTCTTAGGTATTTCTAAGCTATTTTATACACAAATAATTCTTACATGTTAAAAGACTAAAGTTGCACACCGTCCTAAATTATGAAGATTATATATAACATTTATATAAGTAATAATGCTCTTAATTTAAAATAAGGTCTTTCTGACCAATGATTTAAATTGTATCTGCCTAATTTGTGGTTTTCAATCATTTTTTACATGAATAAGTAAGTTTCAATAAACCTCAAAACTAAATATGTCCAATATGTGTTATGTAGGCAGAGGATGGGAAAATGGAGAACTCTTTGTTTTTTTCTTTTAAAGAGGTGTATTAAAGCCAGATTTTATTTTTCATTCTATACAAAGAGATAGAATGGTTACATAGGCCATATGTAAGTATTACTATCTCAATCTACAAATGATAAGCCAGGCTCTGAAAACTTTACAGAGTATCTGCAAACCAGCAAATGATAGAACAAAGACTCTTACCTATTTTCTGCATCCCAAATTTTTAATTCTTTCACCACACATATTACTTTCTTCAGTTAGAGTGAGTGGCTTTCAATATCAGGGCAAAAATACCATCAAGAGGAGAAATATTCTGAGATAGTCTAAGAAGTTTAGAAAAGATAGAGATTATCAGAATTCTATTATGGGGGACGCCTGGGTGGCTCAGTTGGTTAAGCGGCTGCCTTTGGCTCAGGTCATGATCCCAGAGTCCTGGGATCGAGTCCCACATGGGGCTCCTTGCTCAGCAGGGAGCCTGCTTCTCCCTCTGCCTCTGCCTGCCACTCTATCTGCCTGTGCTCACTCTCGCTCTCACAAATAAATAAATAAAATCTTAAAAAAAAAAAAAGAATTCTATTATGGATAGCTTTCACCTTTTCAAGCAAAATCTGAGAGTTCATTTCATCCCAGGCACATGGGATAAAAAAAAGAACAAAGAAAGTCCTTATTCTTTTTTTTTTTTTTAAGATTTTATTTATTTATTTGACAGAGAGAGAGAGATCACAAGGAGACAGAGAGGCAGGCGGAGAGAGAGGGGGAAGCAGGCTCCCTGCTGAGCAGAGAGCCCAAGGACCCTGAGACCATGACCTGAGCCGAAGGCAGAGGCTTAACCCACTGAGCCACCCAGGTGCCCAGAAAGCCCATATTCTAAATAAAGGAGCACACAGTATAACACAGACATATTCAGGGACGATTAGGATAAAATATAAATGCAGTAAGACAGAAATACACAGGATGTTGTTCCTTGCAAGCAAGAGGCAAGGCACCGTCCTTGGGTGGCCAAAGAGTCATAAAAGATTTCTTCTAATTAACAAACATCAGGCACTGTGTTAAAAGCTGGAGATGATAATAAAACAGATTGGATCACAGCTCTCCTTGACTTTGCATAAGAAAATACTATAACCAAACAAGCAAATAAATGAGGTCATCCCATGTACTAATAAGTGCTATACTGGAAATGAAATACATCAATATGCAGATAAGACTGGGTTACTATAAGCGTTAAGGAAGAACTCCCATGAGAAAATGAAAAGGACCTGAGACCTCAAGGGGGTATACCACTTCGAATAGCCACTGCTCAGTGTTTAGGAGCAAAATCAGTACTTCAAAAACAAACTAACTAAATATCTTTATCTTCTACATAAAGTTTACTTTCTAGGTAATGGTATAATTTCGCCCAAACTCACAATCTCTTGATTCAAGTTCCATCCTTCCCCAGTTTAAAGAATAGTAAGAAACATCCCTTTTCCTTTCAATAAACAAAGCTGCCCTCAGCAGACTAGCCGGGGGTTAGAGACTACGGAATGCTGATGGCCCTGAATGCTGTCCTCACCTCCACCTGCTCTCCAGGAAGTGTCCAGTTCGGAGGAGGCTGCCGTGCATGTCACGCAGGTGCAGGTGCAGATGCCAGGTGCAGGCTGCCTCCTTGCCGACCGCGCTGAGTCACTATCTCCCCCAAGTCCCTCCTGGCCTTCTGGGCTGCAGCCTCCGCCTCCTCCAGCTGCCTGCCACCCGGAAATGAAAGACCAGAGGCCTAAGGTCCAACTACTCCCACTTCCAATCACGTGTAACCATGAGCCTCTGCGCTACTCCTCGCAGACCTCGCGGAACGTGCCATCATGTGCGACGTCAACACATCCTGCCCGAGGCCAAGCGTCGCCAGCTGGAGCCTGGGACAGACACTGGGCTCCAGGCACAGAGAAGCTCCCGAGTTGCGCGGTGGCATGGTGGTATTCAGAACCTCTCGAAGGCCCCAGATGCGGCGCAGGCCCAGAGGAGGAGTCTTGGCATCTCCAACTCACTCTCCAACTTTGGACATGCTTAGTGTCCTGGCACCTGAGACCCAAATGTCGGTCCGGAGAACGGCACTCCTGCCTCAAATCGGAGATCCTCTGGCCCTAGCGGTTTGGAGTTTTGCCTGTGGAGAAGAGCAAGTGGTGCAGAATGTGGTTGATTTGTTTGTGACGAAAACGAAGCCCCAAGACACAAGGTCTTGCCATACATCATTTTGAAGAAAAGGGATGATGGTTTTAGGAAGCCCAAGAATAGCACCAGGGAGCAGAAAAATTTAATCCTAAAAGGTAAACACCTTTTAATTTTTGTCAACCCACTATCCCTTGTTTTTCAGAGGTTTCTTCACCCTCAAACCCTCTCTTCCAAAATATCAAATTTCTGTTAAAATCACACCAGTAGGGTACCTGGGTGGCTCAGTGGGTGAAGCCTCTGTCTGTCCCTGAGGTCGTGATCCCAGGGTTCTGGGATCGAGCTCCGCATGGGGCTCCCTGCTTAGTAAGGATCGGCTTCTCCCTCTCCCTCTGTCCCTACCCCCACACCCACTCATGAACATGCGCTCTCTCTCTTTTAAATAAGTAAATAAAATCTTCTTTAAAAAACACACCAGTAATAATTTTGGAAAATACTGTCAAAAGTAATGTAGCATCATATGATGTCAATAAGATACCCTGGGATTAGAAGTCAAGAGATCCTGGGATATTAGTGCCAGGCTTGATCTGGCTGTCTGTAAGAACTACAATCTTTTGGATCAAATATATGAATTAGTAAAATAAAGGAGTTGAAACAGAGATCTCCAAAATTTTGTTTAACCTTAGCGATTGTCCAACATTATCACAGATGGTCATTGTATATTTTTGTAACTGTAATTTTTCCAGGATCAAACCAGATATTGGGGCACTTAGTACAGGGGAAAAAAATCAAGGATCTAGATATAACATATTGTCAAGAATAAAAAAATAGAAAAATTCTTAGTCCAAGCAAAAGCTTTAAAATTTAGTTTATTAAGATATTGTTTTAAAATTATAACAAATATAATTCAAAATTGGCCCTTCTTGGTTTGCATAAAGAATACAGGCTGTCCATAAAATTCTTCAGTGCTGAAAGTAGTAAACAGTAGGAAGACACGTATTTAGATTTTCTATTCCTTAGATCTTGCAACCTTCTTTTGTTACCAACCAAAATTTTCTTTTCCCTTTATTGTCTCAGCTTTCTTACTCCATATTTAGATGTGCATTCTGGCCCTCTGGGAGATTTTCTTTAAACTCTCATCACCAAATCTAAGCCTTTTTCAGTCTTCATTCTTTTTGAGCTTTATAGTATCTGATGCTATTAATAGTCCGTATTTCTTAATATAGCCTTCTTTTTCTTTCATAAGACAGTTTTGTATTTTATTTCTGGTTATTCTCCATGTCTTGTCTTCCTTCTTTCTATTCTTTCTCCACACCCCAAAGTCTTGTACTTTATTCATTCTATCATTAAATTATGTGTCATGGCAATCACATTTGAATATTGGCTTAAATTATTAATCTTGCTAGGAACTTCATATATCTCTAACTCTAGCACTATTCTTTGTTCAGAGTTTCCCAAATACTTGCTGATAAATAATAATAAATATATAACTTATATTTATAAATAATAAATAATAATAATAAATAATAAAAAAATAAAATCACCAATTATTGAGTACTCACAATCTAAGCACTTAATATATTGTATATAAGTATTATCATTGTTATAAGCATTACTAAAATTTGTAAATGAAGCATTCTTGGTATTGACAAATATACAGTACATACAGTACTTATAAGTCTTGATACTACACCTACTGGATATTTACTTGTGGTAGAGGCCACTATATTTCACTATGCATTTGTGTATCTATAATGCTATTATAAATACTATCATTTTGGGGAAAAGAATTTACAATTATGAATGATAATAAAAGTAAGACATGAATTATCAACTCTTGAATAATGCTCTTCATCTCTACCATGTGGAAAGCCAATATTTGTCTTATGAGAAAAGCAGTTCTCTGAGTTTTTGGTCTCAAAACCTATTTGCACTCTTACAAATTACTGAGGACCTCAAATAGCTTTTGTTTATGTGATTTGTATCTATTGATAATACCTTATTAGAAATTAATAATAAGAAATGTATAAAAATACATATTAATTCATATGGTAGGCAATCTTTAAAATGGCCCCCAATGATTCCTACTTTGTGGTATTCATGCCCATATGTAATCCCCTCCCCTTGAGTATGGGCTGAATTCATTGACTTAAAAAAAAAAAAGAACACAGCCAAAATGATGGGGTGCCACTTTCAAGATTAGGTTACAGAAAGACTGTGTCTTCTGTCTTGATTGTGCGTGCACTCTCTCTCTTTCTGAGGGAAGCCAGCTGCCATGTTGTAACTTTCCTGTGGAGAGACCCATATGACCAAAGAACTGATGTCTCTGGCCAACAGCAGTATGGAATTGGGTCCTGTTGATAGCTCTGTAAGTGAGCTGAGAAGCTAATCCTACCCCAGTCTAGCCCTAAGATGACTGCAACTCTACTCATACCTTGAATATAGCTTTGTGAGAGATCCTGAACCAGAGGAACCAAAAGAAGCTACATGTGGATTCCTGACCCATAGACATGGTGAGATAATAAATACTCTTAAGCTGCTAAATTTTGGCCTAACTGGTGACACAATATATAGCAAATACAAGTCATTTAAAAAATGACAATAACAATCTTTCCTATGAAAAATAACTGTTTTTCAAAATAAACATGTAGGGAGATGAGTGATGTTTTCATTCTTGCAATCTCTCTACTGTTTAGTTTCATTGAAAACATATGGCTTCTCATATCTGCCTCTGAGTTTAATCTGTTGCAGCACATTGTTTTGGTTGAAATACATGAAGAAAATCCAGCCTTAGACAGATAATGTAGTTGTAAAAGTAAGGAATATTTTAATACTCTTTCCTGGTATGCTCACTTTGGCAGCCCATATATTACATAATACTCTTTTCTGGTAAGCGTGGATAGTCTTCTTTGATACTATACCACCTTTCAATAAGTGGTAGTTTCCCAAAAGTTAGTTGCAACCTTTAGTTACATTAGTAACTAAATGTTAGTTAGTTTAGTCAGTTTAGTTAGGGTAGTCTGTTACATTAAAATTTATCGGTCTGTCTTGTACTTTGGCGGAATCTTCTACTAATGCATGATTTTGTAACATCATGCATTGATCACTTGGATATTGGTCCTCTGATTTTGGTAGATCTTCCACTGACATGTTTTATCATAAAACAGCCTGTTGTCCTCCCACACACCTCCACCCCCTCCCAAACCCCTTTGCTAATATTATCATTTCTCTTATCAGAAAAGTCTTTAAGTTTGGGGAAACTATTGTATTACATATTATTGCATAGTAAATTACCCAAACTTAGCAACTTATAACAACAAGTTTTTACTGTCTCACAGTCTCTGTAGATCAGGAATCCAGAGTGGCTTAGCTGGGTGGTTCAGGGTCAGGTCGTTCAAGAGGTTGCAGTCAAGCTGTTGGCTGGGCTGCAGTCATTTTAAGGATCAATAGAGAGACAGTCTACTTCCAAACTCATTCATATGCCATTTGGCAAGCTTGAGAAGATCCACTTCCAAGTTTACTCACATGTTTGCTTGCAAGCCTCAGTTCCTTGCCAAGTGGACCTTTCCATTAGGCTGCTTGCATGTTCTCGAGATGTAGCAGTTGGCTTTCCTCTACCAGGGCTACCTCACATCCTGGCAGCTTGTCCCAGATGAGTGATGAGAGAGAGAAAGAGAAAGAGAGAAAAAGAGACAGGGAATGTGAATATAAAGGAGCTCACCTAAGACAGAAGCGTAGTTATTTTATAACCTAGTCTCAGTATGATAACTCATCACTTCAGCCATATTTGTTCAGTAGAAATGGTCCAGCCCACAATCAAGGGGTGGGGAACTAAGCCCCATCTCTTGAGGAGAACTGGATCAAAGAATATGGGGGCATACCTACCAAACCACCACAAGCTGTCAAATTCATGATGCCAGATGCAAGTTTTCCCAAATTTTAGTTTTTGTTTTAAATTTATCATTGACAATAAACACTGCCACTTGTTTTCCTTGAGATGACAGCCTAACATCTTTCATTTTTAAGAAAAATCTTGCCTAACACTCAACTCTGTATAACTATAATTTCTCTGTCAGTTGTTCTTTCAAGTGAAAATGATATTCAATGAAAAAAGCTACTAATTCAGGTCACAGGTCAGGACAAGTATACTATTGCTTTTTCCTTGAGGCAGTCATGTATTGCAGTATGCAGCAACAGGGCTTTCTGCATACTTCCTATTAACTCACACAATATTAAAATGATATATACCTAAGGGTCAATATTTAATAAGATTAATCATTTTTCTTGCTTCATCCAGGATACTCTTAGGTAAAACTGACCTTCGGGAGTGCTCGGGACTTTAGACTGGGAAAATCATTGTAGAAAGAAGTAACTCAGGAAAAGCTTCATGGGGAAAGGTGTGTGTTGAGATTAGCTGGGAGTTACATTTCAACTGGCAGAGAACCAGAAAGGTGGGAGAGGCAAATAAGCAGATCCAGTGGGGCTGGAATGAAAGGAGCATATGACATTCAAGAGGAGAGAGAGGGAAAGCTATTTGGGAGCAAACTGTGGGCTAGATCTGGGCATCTGTGGAGGGACCCAAATGGACATCTTCACAAAATACACCCCACCTGAAGAGGCAGTGTGAGGGATGAAGGCTGCTGCTAGACCGCTCAGGGTCTTCTCAGGATGGTAATCTAGCTGGAAATGCAGTAGGAGGTTCCCAGCAGGGTTCCATATGATACAGTCACCTTTAACTGTTGTTCCTGAGGGCACCAATGCTGGTCACAACCACGTAGTTCAGTAAGAGCTTCTCCCATCTGCCCTAACCCCACCCCAGCAGCAAAACTCAGCCAGGAAAGGGAAATTTTAAAAAGAACGGGATTAGAGTTTGGATTATGACACTGGACTGGACTCTAAGTACTAAAACTTGATTTAGTACATGAGAACAAGCACAAAACCATAAAATTGCCCTGAGATTTCAACGTAGTGGAGGTGGAGCACCAAGATTTGGAACAGAGTGATAGTGCACATTTGAAGGACAGTGGGAACAAAAGAGATCCTTACCTTTAGCTTACACCCTCCAGAGTTCTACTCCTTTAATAAAGTAGTTTCAGTAACTATTCACTGAGGTTTATTTTTGCCAGGCCAACGTTCAGCTGGGCATGTTTTGATGAATGGACAAGATGTATACATATTTAGGAGAAATGGTATTTTCAGAGTGATTGGAACCAGGCTAACCTGTTCATGTCGCAGCTCTGCTGCTTAAAAAAATGTGACAAACACATTGTTAATCTCCTGAACTCTCCGTTTCCTCATCTATAAAATGGAGATACATAATGCCTCCTTCACAGCGTTGTTGTAAAGAGTTAATAGTGAGCATTCAATAAATGGTAGGCAGTGATTAGGATTACCACAATCTTGGTTGGTACTGACAAAAATAGTAGTTTGGAAAAATTTACCAGGCATTAGCATGGAAGATAGATTGAAGGTAAATCAAGATTAGGAGGAGGCAGAAAACTTAGAATCATTGAGTAAAAAAATGAAGCTAAATGGTAGCTATAGGGATGAAATAGAGGTCAAGGTCAGTAGAGGTCAATACATCCTTACAAATGTAAGGGATATTTGAGAAGCAAATGAACAGAAGAGGTAACTGCTTAGATACGATAAGGTAAATAAAGGAGAAGGAAGAATCAAAGCCACTTTAAATTGTTAGATCTTGGTTGGATGGGAGAATAGTAGAAAAGGGAGTGATACAAACAGCAGAATGAGCAGGTTAGGTGGGTGAGTGGTGGGAAGAAACTACTAGTTTTGTTTTGCTGCATTTTAGATGTAGGCAATGATGTAACTTCCAAAGGCAAACATCCTATAGATATTTGGAAAGTCATTTATTTATTCATTCTTCTATTGAATGTATGTCTTGAGTGCCAAGTTGATGTCGCTCTAGTGAGGGTCTAGTGAAAACAATTTAGTAAAGTTGGAGTTTAAATGGGACCTCTGGGCTGGTAGAAAGATTTGGGGCCTCCAACATATAGCTGGTCCCCCAAATCATGAATTTTAATCAGTTTTCTAATAGTGTGAAGAAAACACAATTTCTAGGAATATTTCCAGTTAAGAAATGGGCAAACTTGGGGCACTTGGGTGGCTCATTCAGTTAAGAAATGGACAAACAGGTAAGAACTAAACCAGAATCATAATTATTTTTATATTAAATGCCAGTCATGTATTGTTTCTAAATATTTAATTATAAAAAAGCATTTGTACAGTCGTGTTCATATTTTAAAACTTTTTATTTTGGAGTAATTATAGATTCACAGGAAGTTGCAAAAATAGTATATAGGTCTCATTTACCCTTCCCCCAGGGTCCCCCAGTGACTGTAGTTTACATAGCTAGAGTACAATGTGAAAACAAGGAAATTAGCATTGGTATAATCCACTGACTTTATTCAGTTTTCACCCATTTTACATGCACTCATTTGTGTATATGTGTGTTCCTAATTTTATGCCATGTTATCACATGTATGGATTCATATAATCTTTTATCCTTAATTGTTAAATTGTTTTCTTTTTCCTCACTCCAATTAATTATGCGATATGAAGAATCTACACCATTGGATTTTGTTAAAGTATTTTTTGTGTGTTATTGATAATCTCTAATGTTCAAACAGTAAATACAGCAAAAATCACAAAGATTTTTTAAAATATCTAATTAACAAGGTATTTATACATTTTTTATACTATTGAATATATTGAGCCAGATTCTTCTAAGAACTTTAGACAGTCTTTCGCTGTTTCCTAAGTTCTTTATCAGTAAAATGTGAGTTATGATTTCTAAAACCCTGCAATTCTACAATTTTAGAATTCCAATTCTTAGGTCACTTGGTCTCTTGATCTAAAGAATAAAGTTTCTGCCTTAGTTCTTTTTGGCTCAGGGTCAGTCTCTTATCTTATTAGGCCAGTGGCCACTGGGGCACAGTTAATAACTCTCTAATTGTAGTAAATAATACCCTGTTAGCTGGAAAGATTCTAGCATACCTTCCACAAGTGGCTGCTTCCTCAAAAGGCTTGTATATATTAGGTAATGTGATAATACTCTAATAATTGTCCTAACAAAAATAACATATATTTTGAATGAAAATATTTGTTACCCCATTATTTTTAATAATAATTTAACTAAAACATCATGAACCATTTCTATTCTGATAACAAACAACATATCACCAGTGAGCTTCATTCATACTTAAACAAATAAAAATTTGTGATACTCTGACCTGGGCTAGACAAGGAGGAGGTTTCTGCTATTTATGAAGAAAATAGTATTAGGCCAGTTGCCAAGAAAATTAATCCTTATAATTTGAGGATTATTATATTATTTATTAATTATTATAGTATTATTATATATTATATTATTATATATAATATATAATATATATTATATTATTATATTATATTAATATATATTATATATTATATTATTATTATATTATATATTATATATATATTATATATAATATGAGGATTATTATATTATTTATTAATTATTAATTATTATTATAAATGAGGATTCACCTCCTCACCCCCCAAGAAAGATATAGAATTAATTTCATGAAAATAGATGAGCTTTTATGCTTGGACAAAAAATTGTTAGTAGAAGATCAATGTAAGTAAGATCAATGTTAAAGTAAATATTTGTAGGCTGAGTAAATACCACTTTGTAAAAGTGGCCATGAGATGTAGACTTTGTACAGTAGTCATTTTAGAAAGCTTGACAATTTAACATATTGATGGCAACACAGCAATGGTGAAGTTAGATTTCTAATTCAGTAATATTCTAATAAAAATACCCCAAAACAGTGGACTAAAATACTTCATGATGTTACTTTTACTGAACTAAAGTTAATGGAGTATATTTAAACCCTCAAAGGATTGTTCAGTAGCTTGTTCCACTTACAACTGTACTAGGAGTTCCATTTCATGATACGAAGATTCTCTCAAGGGAAAATTTAAGAACACAAAGTACTTGCTTTTAGTCAACAGAGTTGTTAGAGGAAAAGAAAAAAAAAAAACAACAAAGCAAAAACACAACTTCTCTGCAAGAAGTATTAAACCCGAGTGTTTAGAATTAATTATGGCAAAACCAAAAATAGAACATATAAAACATATATACTTTTTCACATTATCTTCAAATTTTTGGCAGAGAACCTAAGGCTGATTTGGGGCTCTGATATGCTTCATTCTCATATTTAAGAATAAATATCCATTTTGGAAATATCTATTAAGGGATCATCTACAGAATAGACACCATTTACTTACAGATCCTTAGAGCAGTAAGTGATTTTTCCCTTCTCACTCAGCTGCTGAGGGGCAGGAATGGGATAAGAACCAAGTCTTCCTGACTCAAAAATTTACTGCTCTTTGGCATATTCAGCACTAATATCTATAAATCATTCCCATAACTTTATTTAAATGGAGGGGAACCTCTAGTGAGGAGCAGTTAGCACTTTGCTCCTCTATATTGCATTTACTTCATTTATTTCTTTAAAAGTTGCAATAAAGTACCATTTGTATTAAACCAGGTACCTTTTTTATTCAATGAAATTAAGCTATATGTTGAAATATTATTTTCTATTCTTTTGGAAAAGGAAAACTAAAATTAAGTGTAAGTAGGGGAAAACAGCATTTGTAACATATATAACAAAGAGCTAAAATTCTCACTTCATATGGGACTCATAAATAAATATATAAGCATGCCAAAGGGAAAAATATTACTAAAGACAGTCATAAAGGATTCCTCCATTTATTTAAAAAATATTTTCTTTTGCTTTCAATATACCCTGTACTCTGCTATGTATTAGGAATAGAACGAACAAGTATTTATTGACTTCATGACATATTGCTTTAGAAAAAAAGATATATTTAGAATAATCCCATTTTGCAAAAAAATGTATGTATACATTCATAAAGATACCTGAGGATATAAAGTGGTTATCAGTGGGTGGCCAGATTTGTTTATTTGAAACTTATACAATAATAAGCATGTATTTCTTTTATAATGAATTTTATTAAAATGTTTAAAACTTATAGACATAAAATTATTCAATTATTTCACCTATTGTCAAGAATTTTTTGGCAATAAGAATACATATTTTTTTGGTTATCTAGTGGAAGATGGGTTCCAGCAGAAATTGATTCCTTCCTTTCCTTTTTAATTTTTTAATTTTTAAAAAAATTTTTAGGGGGCGCCTGGGTGGCTCAGTGGGTTAAACCCTCTGCCTTCGGTACAGGTCATGATCCCAGGGTCCTGGGATCGAACCCCGCATCGGGCTCTCTGCTCAGCAGGGAGCCTGCTTCCTCCTCTCTCTCTGCCTGCCTCTCTGCCTACTTGTGATCTCTGTCAAATAAATAAATAAAATCTTTTATTTGAGACAGACAGATAATGATAAAAGATAGTGAGAGAGAGCACAAGCAGGAAGGAGGGGGAGGAGCAGGCTCCTGTTAAGCAGGGAGCCCAACGTGGGGCTTGATCCCAGAACTCTGGGATCATGACTCGAGCCAAAGGCAGACACTTAACCACCTGAGTACCCAGCCAGGCGCCCCTCCCCTTTTTAAAAAAGATTTTATTTATTTATTTATTTGAGAGAGAGACAGTAACAAGAGATAGTCCTTCCTTTTATACCACTATAACATGATAATAATAATTTTATAAATAATGATTTTATTCCTTTTTTCCATTTTTAACATTTCTGTGTTTTTTTTGTTTCTATTTGTTTTCAGTAAGTTAAGTTTTATGGAGGCTGAGTTTGCATAAATTTATTATTTTTAGTTAAGGTTATCAGACTTTTATGAGTATGTTTCCTGAGGCATGAACCAAAAGAAGATGCCTAGGAAATTGGATACTCAGACCATATGCTCAGGAGAGAAATATGGAATCTAAGTGTTTGAAATGTGAGAACCGTCAATATATATATAATTGTAGAAGCCGTGAGAATACCTTAGCCCTTTTAATTTTTTAATTTAAATTGAATTATTTAACATATAATGTATTATTGGTTTCAGAGATACAGGCCTGTGATTTATCAGTCTTATATAATACCCAGCGCTCTTTACATCACAGGCCCTCCTTAATGTCTATCACCCAGGTACCCCATCCCTCTGCCCCCCTCCCCTCCACCAACCCTCAGTTTGTTTCCTGTGATTAAGAGTCTCCTATGGGGAACCCTCCTACACTGTTGGTGGGAATACAAGCTGGTGCAACCACTCTGGAAAACAGCATGGAGGTTCCTCAAAAAGTTGAAAATAGAGCTACCCTATGACCTAGCAATTGCACCACTGGGTATTTACCCTAAAGGTACAGATGTAGTGATCCGAAGGGGCGCATGCACCCAAATGTTTATAGCAGCAATGTCCACAATAGCCAAACTATGGAAAGAACCTAGATGTCCATCAACAGATGAATGGATAAAGAAGATGTGGTATATATACACAATGGAATACTATGCAGCCATCAAAAGAAATGAAATCTTGCCATTTGCGAAAACGTGGATGGAACTAGAGGGTATTATGCTTAGTGGAATAAGTCAATCAGAGAAAGACAATTATCATATGATCTCCCTGATATGAGGAAGTTGAGAGGCAACATGGGGGGGCTGGGGGGTAGGAAAAGAATAAATGAAACAAGATGGGATTGGGAGGGAGACAAATCATAAGAGACTCTTAATCTCACAAAACAAGCTTAGTGTTGCCGGGGGTAGGGGGGTAGGGAGAGGGTGGTGGGGTTATGGACATTGGGGAAGGTATGTGCTATGGTGAGTGCTGTGAAGTGTGTAAACCTGGCGATTCACAGACCTGTACCCCTGGGGCTAATAATACATTATATATTAATTTAAAAAATAAGAAATTATTAAAAAATGAAAATAAAATAAAACACACACACACACAAAGAGTCTCCTATCGTTTGTCTCCCTTTCTGGTTTCATCTTGTTTTATTTTTTCCTCTCTTCCCCTATGATCTTCTGTTTTGTTTTGTATGTTCCAGTATCAGTGAGACCATAAATAATTATCTTTCTCTGACTGACTTTGTTTAACATAGTACCTTCTAGTTCCATCCACATCATCGCAAATGGAAGGATTTCTCTTTTTTTTTTTTTGATGGCTGAGCAATATTGCATTGTATATGTATACCACATCTTCTTTATCCATCTGTCGATGGAATCTTTCCATAGTTTGGCTATTGTGGACATTGGTGCTATAAACATTGGGGTGCAGGTGCCCTTGCGGATGACTACATTTGTATCTTTGAGGTAAATACCCAGTAGTGCAATTGCTGGGTCATAGGGTAGCTCTTTTCAAATTTTGAGGAACTTCCCTACTGTTTTCCAGAGTGGCTACACCAGCTTGCATTCCCACCAACAGTGTAAGAGGGTTCCCATTCTTCTGAATTTTTGCCAACATCCATCATTTCCAAACCTGTTAATTTTAGCCATTCTGACTGGTGTGAAGTAATATCTCATTGTGGTTTTGATTTGTATTTCCCTGATGCTGGGTGTTATGGAGCATTTTTTCATGTGTCTTTGGCCGTCTGGATGTCTTCTTTGGAAAAATGTCTGTTCATGTCCTCTGCCCATTTTTGATTGGATTATTTGTTCTTTGGGTGTTGAGTTTGAGAAGTTCTTTATACATTTTGGATGCTAGCCCTTTATCTGATATGTCATTTGCAAATATCTTCTCCCATTCTATCTGTTGTCTTTTGGGTTTTTTTTTTTTTTTTTTACTGTTTCCTTTTCTGTGCAAAAGTTTTTATTTTGATAAAGACCCCGTAGTACATTTTTCCTTTGTTTCCCTTGCCTTTGGAGACATGTCTAGCAAGAAGGTCCTGCAGCTGAGGACACAGAGGTTGCTGTCTGTGCAGGCTTCTAGGATTTGGATGGATCCCTGTCTCACACTTAGATCTTTTATCCATTTTGAGTCTATTTTTGTGTATTGTGTTAAAAAATTGTCCAGTTTCATTCTTCTGCATGTGGCTGTCCAATTTTCCCAACAACATTTGTTGAAGAGACTGTCTTTTTTCCATTGGATATTCATTCCTGATTTATCAAAGATTAGTTGACCATAAAGTTGAAGGTCCATCTCTGGGTTCTGTATCTGTTATGTTGATCTATGTGTCTGTTTTTGTGCTAGTACCATACTGTCTTGATTACAGCTTTGTAATAGAGTTTGAAGTCTGGAATTGTGATGCTGCCAGTTTTGGTTTTCCTTTTCAACATTCCTTTGGCTATTTGGGGTCTTTTCTGGTTCCATACTAATTTTAGGATTATTTGTTCCAGCTCTCTGGAGAAAATATTTTGATAGGGATTGCATTGAATTTGTAGATTGCTCTCAATAGTGTAGAGATTTTAACAATATTTGTTCTTCCAATCCATGAGCATGGAACGTTTTCCTATTTTTTTGTACCTTCCTCAATTTCTTTCATGAGTGTTCTAGAGTTTTCTGAGTAAGTATCTTTGCCTCTTTGGTTAGGTTTATTCCTAAATATTTAATGGTTTTGAGTGCAATTATAAATGGAATAAACTCCTTAATTTCTTTCTTCTGTCTCACTGTTGGTGTATAGAAATGCAGTTGATTTTTGTTCATTGATTTTATATCCTGACACTTTGCTGAATTCCTTTATGGGTTCTAGCAATTTTGTGATGGAGCCTTTGGGTTTTCCACATGGAGTATGATGTCATCTGCAAAGAGTGAGAGTTTGACTTCTTTGCTGATTTGGATGTCTTTTATTTCTTTTTGTTTTCTGGATTGCTGAGACTAAGACTTCTAGTATTATGTTGAACAGCAGTGGTGATAGTGGACAATCCTGCTGTGTTCCTGACCTTAGGGGAAAAGCTGTCAGTTTTTGCCCATTGAGAATGATATTCGCTGTGGGCTTTTCATATACAGCTTTTATAATATTGAGATATGTTCCCTCTATCT
This sequence comes from Enhydra lutris kenyoni, assembly GCF_002288905.1. Lineage (NCBI taxonomy): Eukaryota > Metazoa > Chordata > Mammalia > Carnivora > Mustelidae > Enhydra > Enhydra lutris. The sequence goes on from NW_019154103.1 coordinate 19,943,286, forward strand.
CTACACTATGAAGGTTTTTAAAAAAAATTTATTTTTTTTAAATTTCTTTTCAGCATTCCAGAATTCATTGTTTATGCACCACACCCAGTGCTCCATGAATTATGTGCCCTCCATAATACCTACCACTAAGCGTTTTAATCAAGAAAGACTGCTGTACTTTGTCAAATGCTTTTTTGTCATCTATTGAGAGGATCATATGGTTCTTGTCCTTTTTTTTGTATTTCTGTAGTGTATCACATTAATTGATTTGTAGATGTTGAACCACCCTTGCAGCCCAGGAATAAATCCCACTTGGTCGTGGCGAATAGCCTTTCTAATACACTACTGGATCCTACTGACTAGTATTTTGGTGAGAATTTTTCTATCATATTCATCAGGGATATTGGTCTATAATTCTCCTTTTTGGTGGGCAATTTTCTGGTTTTGGGATCAATGTAATGCTGGCCTCATAGAAATAATTTGAAAGTTTTCTTTCCATTTCTAGTTTTTAGCTTCAGAAGAATAGGTGTTATTTCTTCTTTAAATGTTTGGTAGGGGGCGTCTGGGTGGCTCAGATGGTTGAGCTTCTGCCTTCAGCTCAGGTCATGATCCCAGGGTCCTGGGATTGAGCCCCACTTCAGACTCCCTGCATAGCAGGGGGCTTGCTTCTCCCTCTCCTTCTACTGCTGCCCCTGCCTGCTTTTGCTCTCTCACTCTGTCAAATAAATAAACAAGATCTTTCAAAAAATAAAAAAAAAATATTTAAATGTTTGGTAGAATTCCCCTGGGAAGCCATCTTGCCCTGGGCTCTTGTTTATTGGGAAATTTTTGATTACTGTTTCAATTTCCTTGCTGGTTATGGCTTTGTTCAGGTTTTCTACTGCTTTCTCTTTCAGTTAGGTAGTTTATAAGTCTCTAGGAATGCATCCATTTCTTCCAGACTGACTAATTTGTTGGCATATAATTGCTCATAATATATTCTTAAAATTGTTTCTATTTCTTCAGTGTGGATTATGATCTCTCCTCTTTCACTCATGATTTTATTTATTTGCGTCCTTTCTCTTTTCTTTTTGATAAGTCTGGCCAGGGGTTTGTCAACTTTATTAATTCTTTTAAAGAACCAGCTCCTGGATTTGTTGATCTGTTCTACTATTCTTTTGGTTTCTATTTCATTGATTTCTCCTCTAATCTTTATTATTTCTCTTCTCCTGCTGGGTTTATGCTTTATTTGCTGTTCTTTCCCCAGCTCCTTTAGGTGTAAGGTTAGGTTGTGTATTTGAGACCCTTCTTGTTTCTTGAGAAAGACTTATATTTCTATATACTTCCCTCTTAGGACAGCCTTCCCTGCATCCTGAAGATTTTGAACTGCTGTGTTTTGATTTTTGTTTCCATGAAATTTTAAATTCTTCTTTAATTTCCTGGTTGACCCATTCATTCTTCAGTAGGTTGTGCTTTAGCCTCCACATATTTGAGTTCTTTCCAAATTTCCTTTTGTGATTGAATTCCAATTTTAAAGCATTGTGGTCTAAAAATATGCAGGGAATGATCCGAGCCTTTTGGTACTGGTGGAGACCTGACTTGTGACCCAGTATGTCATCTATTCTGGAGAATGTTCCAAGTTCCAGAGAAGAATGTGTATTCTTTTCCTTAGTATGGAATGTTCAGAATATATCTGTGAAGTCCATATCTGGTCCAGTATTTCATTCAAAGCCTTTATTTCCTTTTTGATCTTCTGCTGAAATGATCTGTCCATTGCAGTGAAGGAGGTGTTAAAATCCCCTATTATTATTATATTATTATCAATGGGGTTTTTTTTTTATTTTGTTATTAATTGGCTTATATATTTGGCTGCTCCCATGTTATGGGCGTAAATATTTTCAATTATTAGATATTGTTGGATGACCCTTTAATTATGATGTAGTGTCCTTCCTCATCTCTTATTACAGTCTTTGCTTTAAAATTAAATTTGTCTGATACAAGGATTGCCACCCAAGCTTTCTTTTGGTGTCCATTAGCATGATAAATGGTTTTCCACTCCCTCACTTGAAATTTGGAGGTGTCTTCGGGTCTAAAGTGAGTTTCTTGCAGACAGCGTATTAATGGGTCTTGCTTTTTTATCCAGTCTGATACCCTGTGTCTTTTGATTGGGGCATTTAGCCCATTTACATTCAGAGTAACTATTGAAAGATATTAATTTAGTGCCATTGTATTACCTGTAAATTCACTGTTTCTGTATATTGTCTCTGTTCCTTTTTGGTCTATGTTACTTTTGGGGTCTCTCTTTGCTTAGAGGATCATTTTTAATATTTCTTGTAGGGCTGGTTTGGTGATCACAAATTATTTAAGTTTCTGTTTGTCCTAGAAGCTTTTTATCTCTCCTTCTATTTTGAATGACATCCTAGCTGGATAAAGTATTCTTGGCTGCATATTTTTCTCATTTAGCACCCTGTGACAGTGTGTTTCTAAAATTTACATCAGATTGTAAAGAGCCAAGGACAGGCATGAGACTTTTGAAGAAGCAGACTTGAGTAGAAGTAGTTATTCTAACACTATAATAATTTTTTTTCCTAATACCATAATATTTAAGACAGCATGATATTGATAGGACAAGCCAAATACACCAGTGGAAAAGCATAGATCCATGCATTTATTGATACTTACTATGTGAAATAGGTAGCACCACAGAGCAGTGGGAAAAGAACAGTCTTTTAAATAAATGATGTTTGAACAGTTGGATATCCATATGGAGAAAAGTAAAATTGCATCATATACAAGTCATTTCCAGATATATTAAAGACCTACATGTGAAAGGCAAAATATAAAACTTACAAAAATAATATAGAAAAAAATTGTGATTTTAGTCTAGAGAGGAATTTTTTTTTAAAAATTTTATTTATTTATTTGATAGAGATCACAAGTAGGCAGGGAGGCAGGCAGAGAGAGAGAAGGAAGCAGGCTCCCCGTGGAGCAGAGAGCCTGATGCAGGGCTCGATTCCAGGACCCTGGGATCACTACCCGAGCTGAAGGCAGAGGCTTTAACCCACTGAGCCACCCAGGCACCCCTAGAGAGGAATTTCTTAAACAAGACAGAAAAAGTTCTAACTATAAAGGAAATTTGACATCCTGAAATTGAAGGACTTCATAAAAACAAGAAAAAGATAAGCCACAGGATGTGAAGACATATTTCTCGCAGAGATAGCTAACCAACGGCTATAGGATAAAGAAATAATTCATTTAGATCAAGAGGAAAAGACTACTCAATGTAAAAACGGACAAAAAACTTCAACAGATACCTATGAAAGAAGAAATACAAATGTACAATAAAATCAATCATCGTATTTTTTAGAGAAATATAAATTAAAACCACAATGACTTACTTCCCACCAGAAGTGACAAAAATTCAAAGGTATGAAAATAACAAGATGGTTACTTTACTGACAATATAGAGTAACAGAATCACTCATATACTCTGTGTGTATATAAGTTGGAGTTAGCACTTTAGAAAATTGGCATTATCTCATCAAATTAAATATGTGCATATTTTATTATGTATAATCCCCGTCCCATGTATATACTGTAGAGAAGATTGCATACATAGATACATGTAAAGAATATCCATAATAGTATTATTTATGATAGCCCCAAGCTGGAAACAACACCTATAGTCATCAACCCTAGAATGGATGTATAAATAATGGTACTTTCATGTATTCAAATTCTATACAGCACTGAAAGTGAACAAACTGTTGCTACATGAGTGAAACTTCTGTAAATACCACTAAACAAAGGAAGCATGACACAATGGAACACACACACCATGGCTTTACTTACATCAAGTTCTAAAACAGGCAACTCTGTTTTCTAAGATTACACACGTGGGTAGTGGTATTGATATTCTCAAAATAAATAATTGAATATTGCTTAATAAAAGGTATGGGCAAGGTTTGGGAAAAGCTATGAGGAATGTAAGGAATGGTACAGTGTCTAGTGCTGATAACAGCAGGAACCATAACTATTCTTGAGTCAGAAGGGTAACCAGAAGGAACCCAGAGGGCAAGAGTTGCACAAAGAGTTAAGAGTTAATGGCCTTTGGTTGTTGTGATGGTTAATTTTGTGTATCAACTTGACTGGGCCATGGTGCTCATGTGTTTTTCAAACTTATTCTGGATTTCTTGATGGTATATTCAAATATGAAATTAACATTTATTTAAATTTTTTTATTTGAGTAGAATTGGCACACAATGTTAAGTTAGTTTCAGGTGTACAACATAGTGATTCAGTTTCTTTATATTTTATGCTGTGCTCATCACAAGTGTAGTTACCATCTGTCACCATACAACACTATTACAATATTACTATATTCCCTATGTTGTGTCTTTTATTCCTCTGACTTTTTCATTCTAGAGTACATTTAAATCAGTGAATTTTGAGTAAAGCAGATTACCTTCCATAATGTGGGTGGGCCTCACCCAATCATTTGAAGGCCTTAATAGAACAGATTGCCCCCAAGCAAAAGGAATTCTGCCAGCAGACAGTCTTTGGACTTGAACTACAACTCTTCCCCACATCTCCAGCCTGCTGGCTTACCATTCAGGTTTTGGATTTACCAAACCTCTATAATCGCATGAGCCAATTCTTTAAAATAAATCTCTCTCTCTCCTTCTCTCTCATATATATGTATGTCATATATATACAACATATATATCAGGGCAGTATCTATAACAATATTACATATATAAACACATGTGCATGCTCTCTCTGTCTCTGTCTCTGTCTCTCTCTCTCTCTCTCTCTCTCACACACACACACACACACACCCTGTTGATTATGTTTCTCTGCCTACACTTATGAATACAGCTGGTAATAAAACCAACCTGGCTAGCCCTTAGGGAGACCTCTAGGGGAGGAGGCAAGGGGGGGAAAATATCCTGTTTCATTCCACTCCCTCTGATCTCTCTGTCGATAAATGCAAGTGGAAGCCAGAGGCCAAAGGAACCTGTTGATACAGTTCATACAAGCTAGCTTCCCAGTATATTGAGCAGGGTGGAGAAGAGAGGAGAGTGGGCCTAGATAGGCAGAGAAAGAGTTAAACTTTACAAAGAAAAGCTGGGAAATTATTACCATAAAAATCAGAATAGTGGTTCCCTAGGAGGGTGAGAAAGTAACTATCCAGAAGGGACCCAGTGTTGGGGTATTTCCTTATCTGAATGACAGTTAAATGGGTGTTTGTTTTATAATTATTCATTAAACCATGCATTTATATTTTATGCTTTTTGTATATTTCATAATTTAAACGTTTAAAGAAGAAAACAATACTGAACAGTAGGAAATTGTATAATACTTGAGTTTTAAAAGTCATAACAATTTTTCAGGTGAGCAAGTTTGTGGCACTTAAAATAGTCTGTTTAAAACACTAGAAATTTGTGGGGTGCCTGGGTGGCCCAGTTGGTTAAGTGTCTGTCTTCGGCTCAGGTAATGATCCTGAGGTCCTGAATTTGAGCCCCATGTCAGGCTCTCTGCTTACTGGGAAGCCTGCTTCTCCCTCTCCCTCTACTGCTCCCCCTGCTTGTGCCCTCTCTCTTTCTGTCAGGTAAATAAATAAGATCTTTAAAAAAGAAAACATTAGAAAGTTGTTATAAACAAACATACAAATCTGGACAAGTGAAATGATTAAATAACTCAGGACTAAAAGATATTTTCTTCTTAAAAAAAAAAAGTTGCTTTGAGCCAAATGGGGAAGAAAAAATAGTGGCTAGAGACTTGGACATGTGTAAAAACTGACAGTAATGAATAGTATAGAGGTAAATGTTGAAGACACCAGAGAAGAAATGGGAAACAGATGGAGTGCGGTTCCTCAAATGGCAAAAGGGGAAGCACACACAGCACTACCAGAGGGATTAGCCTTAAATAATATGAGGGATATTTATTGCATTGTGACTGAGGGAAAAAGAGAAAGATGTATGTGGCTGCATATAAATTTGTTGGCTTAGTAGAGGGAAGCTGAGGGGAGTTCCCCATCTGATGTTTCCTTCTTCTCTGGGACAAAAAGCATGAAGGAAGAGAAGGAGGGGAAGAGATGTCAAATCTGAGACAGAAGACAGAGAGAAGGTTTGAACTACTTTGGAGAACAAGAACAATAACCAGGAGGCACCTGGGTGGCTCAGTGGGTTAAGCCTCTGCCTTCTGCTCAGGTCATGATCTCAGGGTCCTGGGATCGAGCCCTGCATCGAGCTCTCTGCTCAGCAGGGAGCCTGCTTCCCCTCCCTCTGCCTCCCTGTCTACTTGTGATCTCTCTCTCTGTGTGTCAAATAAATAAATAAAATCTTTAAAAAAAAAAGAATAATAACCAGGTTTTTCCAAGAAGTACCAAATACCCAATTGAAGTTGGAGACCATGAATTTGTAGCACCATCAATCTGATGGTGACTTACATAGCATTATTTAGCAACTCACATACGGTTATAGAAAAATCAGACACCTGGATTGATCCCTGCAGGGTTGGGATTTTGGACTGAAGGACAATAGAACAAGGAATGTGAGTCTAAGGACAAAGAGAAACAGTGTAGGATCTCAAATGTATAGGACAAGAAATGAAGGCAGAAGAGGGCTAGCAGAGAAGGAGAACATGGAAGGGTCAAGGATTTGGATGTTATATAAGAGCACCGTAGGGAGCAAATGAATGATGGAAATGGAAGGATGGAAGCTTGTATGTCCAGGTTGTAGAATATCTGAATAGGAAATAGTTGCAGGTATTGATAATACCTAAAGACTGGCCATGGGAAGGGAGGGATGAAGTGGAATGGAGGTGAAGGTCATCAAAGATGAAGAGGCTGAGAAGTTGAAAGAGTAGTTCATGTGGACACTGACATCACAGAGGATCATAGATGTGTTTGAAATAGAAAAAGAGTGGACATTGTATGAACCAAAGGTCGGGTTGACTGAGATGTTGCTAAATGACAGCACTAGGTCCGATAGAAGGAAGTGGAGTAAATGGCTCTTTGGGTCAGATGAATGGCTCTTCAGGAGAATAGAGCAATAATCATCTGGTTTTCCCCTCTACTCCATTTGGAATTCCAGAAGGTAAACTAGAAAAGTTTTGCAGGAAAAAAAATGCATAGGCAAACCTAGATGACCGGGATAAGTTATAGTTGGGCCCAGTGATAAGAATATCAGGGAATGGGTGCCTGGGTGGCTCAGTGGGTTAAGCCTCTGCCTTCGGCTCAGGTCGTGATCTTGGGGTCCTGGGATCGGGCCCCACATCAAGCTCTCTGCACGGCAGGGAGCCTGCTTCCCCCTCTTTCTCTGCCTGCTTCTCTGCCTATTTGTGATCTCTCTCTCTGTTGAATAAATAAATAAAATCTTATTTAAAAAAAAAGAATATCAGGGAATAGGGTGTATTAGGTTAAATTGGCTATAAAGCTTTCAAGAATTCACTCTAGATGCCCTGATTTTGAATAATGAGTCGTATTGGTATCCCAGGTTGCCCAGGCTGGCTCTGGAAGAGTCCAAGTTTTTAGGTCACTCCCTGATATGAGAATCTAGTAGTAAAGAACACATGTGCATTAAACACAAATGTTTGCATACTCGTTCAGTGGGTTACGAGATTTCTTTGAAGCTCTAGGTTAAGAACCATAGTTAGAAGGTAGTTTTGTAAATATGGCTATTGGATAATTCCATTATGTAGACAGATAATTAGTTTTTCCTAAGGCTGAACTTGCCAATCAGAAGAGAAAACTTTAAAAAATTGAGCAAGTTATAAATCAGTACAAATTTCCAGTTTTTTTCTGGAAAATAATGTCTCCTTAACAATTCATTGCTGGTGTAACTCCAATTAAAATGTTTGTTTAAATATACAAAACATCCTTGGGATCAAAATGACCTGTACCTTAGGTGCTTAATAAATGTTTGCTGAACTGAAAGGATAAGAGCAGACTTTCCATGTAGACTTCCCTGCAAGGAAAAGGTGTTGGCTACATATCAGGTTTCTAGGCCCTTTGATAGTTACCCTTCTCATTATAAATGAGCAAACTGGTGTTCTAGTTTATACACTGTCCTCTTGTGCATCGAGTTAGCACAAACCTCATCCCTTGAGTATGATGAACTCTGGGCACCCTGACAAAATTGAGCTTCTGGACTTGAAAAACTGAGAAATGAGCCCAGGAAAATGTGACTTAACTGAGGCAGTATTATCCTGAACCCAGCCTGTGTGGCCCAGCTGGCCTCTCCTTATGACACTTCTAACTTGGTTGTAGAACAGCAACCCTGTTGAAATCATTTTTTAATCTCCTGCAATAAAAATCTTTGAGACCATGATGGAGTTGTTAGGAAAACACTATGGTAATCTCAGTTAATGCAAGAGGACTAAGTAATGTATTAGAAATCATAGTGAGTTAATAAAATACAGTGGGTGAAAATGTCTCCTAATTCTAGAGTCTAGCACAGGGAGTTATTAACAGTGTATATAATTTGTGACTGTTCATGGGTAGTGACCTAGTAACAGACTGTTCCATTTTTTTAAGGCTACAGTCTGTGAGTACTAAAATGCTTGTAACAAAACAAAGCGGACTCTGCTCTTTTGACTGGTTTGTTTTGTTTGTATTATACTTCACTGCTTCTTGTGTTATGCCAGAGTAGCATATTTCTGAGTGTCTCATTCTTCTTGTTCTTAGACTCATAAACTTTTCCCATTACTCTGAAGAGTGGGACATAATGACTGGTAAAAACAGGGTTTTTTTTCCAACATGGCAACCATTCCAATAACAATTACTGATTATTCTTTTGTTTCTGTTCACCTATAAAAAGATAACTAACCTAAGTTCAACAAAATGTCATTTCTTGCTAGATTTCACTAGTAGAAAAGAGTTTTCTTGTCCCTCAGAATTTCATAAGTTCTCCTAATGATTTGTCAATTTGGTATGTGAAAAAAAAAAGTCACAGTATAAACATGCACATACTTTAATTTTACCTGCTGGTAAGTAATTTAATCCTTGTTTTTATATTAAATCAGCAAGGATATACTATGGCCCAAGGCAAAACTTGAGAATTTAAACAAAGCCCTGGGCTTGCAGTGGGGAGGGATGGGAGTTTAAGATGGTATGTTGGGGATGGTTGTTTAGGTTCCTTTCTTTTGGGGGACATTTCAGTGGAAACTTTGAGAAGCTCTGCTTCTCAATAACTGGGATTAGTCCAGAATCATCTTTGCTTTGTTTCTCCTACTTAGTACTTTCCTGAGAAAGGTCTAGATACTTTTGAATGAAAATACTGAATATTTTAAGTAGATTTAATTGCCCTTGTTCCACTCTGGTCCTAAAACTGGAAGGAGCTTGTAACACTAGAACATCTTGAGGAAGAACACTGGACATGCCTCTTTATTAGCAGAAATAGTATTGGCCCTGTAGGAGTGGGGGCAGTTACTGGCTGGGAAAGGGGTTTGGATCTGGCTTCAGTGGGGGAAAAAAACTGGTAGTATAACTGGAAAGATTATAAAAACTATACAAGTCTAGATATTTTAATTTGAAGATGAGAAGAGAGAGTATCAATCAAAAATAATACTGAAGTTTTATACTAAGATTTAAAACATTGAATGGGCTCTAAATTATGGAGATGATTGTCAGTAAAAATATACCCAGGGAATCTGGTGAGAGTCAAGGTGAGAGTCAAAAGAAGAAAAAAAATGTCCCTAAGTTAAGCTGAAAATTTTAAAAGCCCCATTAGGTGATGTTAGGATGCCAAAAGGACTATTCACCAAGGATACAAGCCGTTTACTTAATATTTAATGGTATAAGCTGGGCTTTTCTTAGAAAAAAAAAAAAAAGCCTCTAAGAAAATTTCAAATGTTCACTGTAAAATAGAGTTTTTAACTGCAGACAGGATTATAGACTTGGGAGTAGAAAATAAAATCAAGGTGAGAAAAATAAGGACCAGAAGTATTATATGAGAGCAGAAGTCAGGTGAATTGGTTTGTCCAAGCTATTGAATGAAAAAGGAGAACATTTCAAAGCACGCTTGTGAAATGCCCAGTTGGGATAATGCCCAGCGGATGGTCATAGCAGGGATGCATAGCAGAGAAGGAGTAAGAAATGAGGAAAACTTAAGAACAATTTACTATTGTAAATAGCATAAATTTTAGTACAGTTAACCCTAGAGCCAGATTATAGTAATATTGAAAAAAATCTATTTTCTAATGTATTAGAGATCTTCAAAAAGGTCTATCAGCAAAGTGTTAAACTGTTTAAATCTAATGTTCCATATTTCTGTATGGCTACAAATGGAAATATTCACAAATATTATGCATAAATAAATTATATCATCAATAATGTTTTATAACAATACTTGTATAGATATTTTTCAATAACTAAATGACAAAGCAGGAATATTAAAGGATGAACAACCAGATTTCTTTGAAGTTCAATCCTTTGAAAAATGCTGGTAGAAACAAGCAGTCCTGGTTCAAAGGAACATATATGCTCTGTTATTTTTAAGTAACATTTTAACTGGAAAACAGAAAGGTTGTTTGAAAAACACAATTGGGCACAATGATAGAGGTGGGTGGATAGTATCTATTCAAACAAACATTTGAACATTTTAGACCGGTGGTTAGATTTGACAAATAAGTATCACTCTGATTTTCACCTTGGTTTCTCCAAACAGAATTGACAATATAGCAACCTTGCTGTTTAGAAGAAATCCTCTAGAAGAAATCTGTCAGCTACTTCTCTAGGAAGAATTATACAAGTAATAAAAGGAATAAAGTCAACTTTTCTTATTATTGACTGTGTCATTACTGACCCTGGTAAGTAACATTGCTTACGTTATTCTGTGTGAAGTACACGCAAGCTCTTATTTTTAAAAAATGCTAATCTTGAATTTTATGATTTTGTGTAAATTTCCAAGCTTTATCTCTTCCTAGATAAGTTAATACAATACAAATACATTTTTTACCAGGCTGATTTCTAGGCCCGTAGGTCCACAGTTTATCAGTGTTGCCTTCTCCTATCTCCTCTTTGCTTCCTCTCTCCCAGCCTCCCTCACCCCAGCAGCAGCCCTGATGCCCTGTTCTGCATCCTGGCAGCTCAGGACTCCGCTACCATATCTCTCTGAGCTTGTTCTCTAGAGCACAGCCCAAGCCACCAGATCCATAGTCTCCAAACTGTTTTTGACAGAGTAACCTAAAAGAAAGAATTTTGAGCACACCCTTAGTATTGTCATAAATTACATGCATGTATTTCTGTTAATACATTAAGAATACAATATAACATACTGAAACAGAAAAATTTCAGTAGATGAGATTAAGATGAAGTAAATCATACTTTAAATAAATGTAAACTGTATTAATAATAATATAAAATACATTTTCTCCAAAATGTTACTGTTAATAAAGCTTTTTAGAGAGAGCAATAATTAAATGTGCCTCAGTACTTTTTAATGATTTAACATTTTTGTGATACAGCAACACAGATGTCTACTTTTTTTAAGATTTATTTATTTATTTGAGAGAGAGAGAGAACAAAAACAAGCTAGAGGAGGGGCAGAGGGAGAGGGAGAGAGAGAAACCTGAAGCAGACTTCGTGCTAAGCAGAGAACTCATCGTAGGGCTGATCCCAAGACCTCGAGATGATGACCTGAGCCAAAACCAAGAGTTGGATGCTTAACTGACTGAGCCACCCAACCACCCCCAGATGTTTACTTTTACATTCAGTTTATTTAAAGGTTCTCTGAAAAGAGCTTACAAAGATATATGGATTTAAATGGAAGACCTGTTTCCTTAAATGGGTTACTAAATCACAATACTTATTTTTCAGTACCACTTGCTGTGTAAAGGTTTTGGTTAATATCTAATGAAGACATTTCCAGTTTGCCTGTTATTCATTTGTTTCTACACTCTAATGAGAGTGTTGTAAATGTTTATATTTTTAACAAATGGCTTCAAACTGCATGGAAAATTTATTTAGAGAATGTTTGACTGGGTTTAAAAAATCTTATGAGATATGAGTTTTTTAGGTTATGATTTTTTATAGGTTGTGTTTTTCATCACAAAATTACATAATGAAGGAAATATTTTCAAACATCAATATAGCATAGTGGGTAAAGGCATAGACTTGAGCCAGTCTACTAAGATGGAATCCCAACTCCTCCACTCATTGCTTATGTAGCCGTGGACAAGTTACTTAGGTCTCTTTGTGCCTCAATTTTCTCTCCTGGGAATTAGAATGGTAATAGAACCTACTCGACAAGGCCATTACGAAAACTGAATAACAATTTTAGTCAAGTGCTGAATATAATATCTGACATAGAGTAAATATACTTAAATATATAAAGGATTAGGGGGAGAATTCTCATGCCCTGCTGTTAGAAGAATGTAATAATTAAAATTACTTTTAAAGTCAGTTGGGTATTACCTACTAAAGTTGGACATACATATACCCTGTGCCCTAGCATACCCACAAATATATTTAATGAAAGTGGTCCTCAAGGCATTGTTTGTCATCGGCAAAAACTACAAATAACCCACATGCACATCTACAATGGGATGGATAAGTAAATGGCTTTGTATATATCCACTGGATGCTATTCAGCAATAAAAATGAATGGGAGGAACAAACCACAGCTACATTCACATGAATGAACCTGGCAAATGGTGATGATTATAAGAACCAAGGCACGAAACTGTATATATACTGTGGTGCCACTTATAAAAAGTTCAAAAAGAAGCAAAACAAAAATGTTTGCTTAGGAATGCACAGATAGTAAAATTATATAGAAAAATTAATAAATAATCATCACAAAAGTCAGGCTCATGATTATCTCTTAAAAAAAAGAAGAGGGCTGTAACTGAGGAGGGGCACCTGAGGTGGATGCGTGAGCATGTATGCCTGTACCGTTGCTTGAATGCTGAGAGTTCCCTATTTTCTGATTTGGGAGCTGTTCAGGAATGTTTACTTTATAATTATTAACTTATGATAAGTTTTATGCACTTTTCTGTGTATGTGTGTTATATTTCAGGATGAAAATTTTTTTTTAAACTCACACAAGTCTTGTTTGCACAAAATTAACTGCTTTAACATCTTATAGTACTATGTATTCTGGCCCCAATTTCTTTGCTGGAATAACTGCCTGTAAGATGTGCCATGAATGAATTTCACGTGGTTGTGCTCACTGTAACCTTAGCTTGGAATACTCCCTTTATTTTTTTTAATAAAAAGTTTTTGTCAAACAACTAATTAATCAGTGTTTACATTTACACAGGTTTTGCATAAAATATAGTTTTTGCTTTTAAAAATTCAATTATTACTTAAAATACCATTTAAAGAAGTAGCAGAGAAAGATTATCTTCTCTATTGTAGCTTTCCTTTAATGGCTCATAAAAAAATATCATTTTAAGTTGTATTTCATTATTGAAACACAGTGTAGTAAATAACCACACTGAAACAGAATCTAGCTATCATAACAGAATCTATCTACCATAATGTGAGACATATTAAAAACATCTGTGCCTTCAGTTTAACTTTATGGTAAACTTCCCACATTGTGCAACTTGTTCCAATACTTGTGTCTTGGGGTCTTTAGCAGTGTTTTAGATGCATTTTCTCAAGGTATTCACTGTCAAAGGAATGCAGTTGTTTTTTTCCATTTGTGTTCCATGTATAATTTCAGATATTTTCATCTTGGCAAGAAGAAAATTGTTTTCCAAACGTATGTTGCTTTTTGACTTTCATTGTTAAGAAAGCTCAGAAGAGGGACGCCTGGGTGGCTCAGTTGGTTAAGCAGCTGCCTTCGGCTCAGGTCATGATCCCAGCATCCTGGGATCGAGTCCTGCATCGGGCTCCTTGCTTGGCAGGGAGCCTGCTTCTTCCTCTGCCTCTGCCTGCCACTCTGTCTGCCTGTGCTTGCTCTCTCTCTCTCTGAC